>NC_143154.1:19957039-20136039 GCF_041381405.1 Jatropha curcas
CTCAGACAGGATCTTCAAAAATGTATCAAAAGAAACTCAGAGGTATTTGCCTGGAGCTACGCGGACATGCCAGGGATCGACAGATCGATAGCAGAGCACTTTATCCCTACTGATCCGAGTATTAAGCCAGTAAAGCAGAAAAGGAGAAGAGTCAGACCAGAGTGGCAGGACAAGATCAAAGCTGAAGTCCAGAAGCAGCTGGATGCAGGATTCTTGGAAGTAGTACACTATCCAGAATGGTTGGCGAATATAGTCCCAGTGCTGAAGAAAGATGGCAGGATAAGGGTCTGTGTCGACTACAGGGATCTGAACAAAGCCTCGCCTAAGGATGACTTTCCACTTCCACACATAGATGTTTTGATAGACAGTGCTGCTGGAATGGGATGTTATTCTATCATGGACGGATTTTCAAGGTATAATCAGATATTGATGGCCTTAGCGGATAAACATAAGACCGCCTTCACCACTGACTTTGGAACATTTTGCTACAGAGTGATGTCGTTTGGGCTAAAAAACGCCGGGGCAACATATCAGAGGATGGCTACTATGTTATTTCATGATATGATCCATAAAGGATTGGAAGTGTATGTAGATGATATGGTGATCATGACAAAAACACAAGAAGAACATGCGGAGATGTTGGAGAAGTTCTTCACACGGGTCAAACAGTACAATTTGAGGCTTAATCCCAAGAAGTGTGTATTCGGAGTGACGAAGGGAAAATTGTTAGGTTTTGTGGTAGGACCTAACGGGATTGAGGTTGATCCGGACAAAATAAAAGCCATTCAGGATATGGAGCCGCCAAGAACAGAAAGGCAGGTGAGAAGCTTCCTGGGTAAAATTCAGTACATCAGCAGATTTATTTCGAGGTTATCCATCACTTGTGCTCCAATTTTTAAGTTGTTGAAAAAGAATCAGCCAGTCAAGTGGAATGAAGATTGCCAGAAAGCTTTTGACCATATAAAGAAATACTTGATGAATCCATCGGTGCTTAGCTCACCAAGACCAGGAGAACCTTTGATCTTGTACCTATCTATAGAAGATGCAGGAGTGGGAGCGATGCTGGTACAGCCGGATGCCGCTGGAGTAGAGAAAGCTATTTACTACATCAGTAAGAAACTGTTGCCTACCGAAGAGAAATACAATCTGATTGAGAAAACATGCATGGCAATAGTGTGGTCGATAAAGAAATTAAGGCCGTATTTCGATTCCTTCAAGGTCACTTTTGTCTCCAGGATTGATCCACTGAAGTATTTGCAAAGGACGCCTACTCTAGAGGGACGGTTGTCTAAGTGGTTGATTCAAATGTCTAGTGTGGATGCGGAGTTCGTAACGAAAAAGACGGTCAAAGGTCGAGCTGTGGCAGAATTCCTAGCAGAAAACCCTGTGACAGACGACGAATCTTGGGAATTGGAATTTCCGGATGAACATTTGCTGAATATTGACACAGGAGCTTGGAGGTTATACTTTGATGGATCAGCCAACAGAAACGGAGCTGGGGCTGGCATTGTTATAGAAGCACCTAACGGCGAAGTCACAACCATGTGCAAGAGACTATTGTTCCCTGTCACTAACTACATGGCAGAATATGAAGCGTGCATCATGGGAATGGAAGCTCTTCTTGCATCAGGCGCTAAGGAGGTCGAAGTAATAGGAGATTCTTTACTGGTTATTGAGCACGCCAACGAGAGATGGAAGGTAGAAGAAGAAAGATTGAAGCCCTATGTTGAATATTTGTTGAAGAAGGCAGCACTATTTGATAAGATCACTTTCACTCACATAGGAAGAACCTATAACAGAATTCCAGACGCCTTGGCAAACTTAGCGTCGGCTTGGCAGGATATAAGCAAAGTTCCGAAGAAGCCATTTATCATTACCACAGCCAATATACCATGCTATCAAGAACATTATGTGCATCAGGTGGAGTCGGAGGAGGAACCCTGGTTTACGGATATCCTGAGGTATGTGAAAGACGGTACCTTTTCTGACGAGGCGACGAAAGAGGACCGTGCTGTCTTAAGGAAAATGGCTCTACACTACGTCCTAGCCGATGGCGAACTCTATAAGAAAACCTAGGATGGAATGTTACTACAATGTGTGAGCAAGACAGAAGGAGGGGATATATGAGAAAAGTTCATGAAGGAGTCTGTGGTACTCATTTAAGCGGTATGAGTTTAGCAAGAAAGATCATGAGGCAAGGTTATTTTTGGATGAAGATGGAAGGCGATTGCGTCCAGTATGTGCGCCGTTGCAAAGCTTGCCAATATCATGACAATAGAAGCCACTTACCCGCTGTTGAACTCCATCCAACAACTCCTTCGTGGCCTTTTTCTGCATGGGGCATAGACGTCATCGGTAAAATTTCACCTGCAGCATCCAATGGTCATCAGTATATATTGGTTGCAGTTGACTACTTCTCTAGATGGATCGAGGCTCAATCTTACAGAATCTTAACTGCTAAGCACGTGGCAAAGTTTATTGAACAGAACATTTTCTGTCGCTATGGCGTTCCTCATCACATAGTGACAGATAATGGTTCTCATGTTCAAGCAGAAGTTGGCCAATTGCTTTATAGATACAAGGTTGAGCATCACCATTCTTCTCCTTATCGCCCTCAGGCTAATGGTGCAGTAGAAGCTGCAAATAAGGAGATCAAGAGAATCTTGTCAAAGATGTGTGAAAAGTATAGAAGCTGGGTTGAGAAACTTCCTTTCGCGCTCTAGGGGCATCGCACTACCTTCAAAGCAGTAAATGGAGCTTCCCCCTTTGAATTGGTATACGGGATGGAGGCAGTGTTACCGGTAGAGCTCGAAAAGAAGTCTCTCAGAGTTTTAGTAGAAGCTGGTCTGACCGAAGAAGAATGGGTCAAGAAGAGGTACGAAGATCTGGCACTCTTAGATGGAAGAAGACTGAATGCTCGTTTCCAGGATCAGATGAGAAAAAGGAGGATTGCTCGTTTCTACAACAAGCGGGTACATCCAAAGGCTTTACAGAATGGAGATTTGGTGTTGATCAGGTTATTGGATCATGAAGCCCAACATCATCCTGGTGGGAAATTCAAACCCAACTGGCATGGGCCGTTCAGAATTCAGAAACTACTACCTAAAGGCGCCGTCGAATTAGTCACTATGGAAGGAGAGCCTGTCAATCGAATTATCAATCAAGATCAAATGAAAAGATTCTATGTCTGAAATGATGATTTCAAAAAAAAAAAAAAAAAAAAAAAAAAAAAAAAAGGGGCTAAGTTGAAAACCCGAAAAGGGCGGCTTAGGCAAGAAATGAGCTCGCTAGGTTGAAAACCCGCAAGGGCGGCCTAGGCAAAAGTTAGAGCATGTAAAAAAAAATGCAAAATAATGATAGTAAAATCTTGGGATTAAAGCGTGGTGCTTAGCTTAAATGCAGAATTCATGCCATGCGTTCGTGACGAATTAGTGATTGGTTACTCAAGCGCCATCAACTTGACCTGAAGGGGAATAGGAAATCAAATAGTTAGAGCAAATGACCATTGTATTAGAATAAATTTTCTTTACTTCTGTATAATGTTGAAAAGAAGTAAGATTAATAAAGAATATGTGTTTTCAAAATTTTTGTTTTTGTCCTGGTATTACGGTCAAAGAATGCAAGACCTTCCTCTCTGTTTATTTAAACAAAGATCGACTCACTTGGTGTGAAGTGCCCTGGCCATTGGTCCTGCCTAAACATTGAATCTTAAAAAAAAAAAAAAAAAAAGACGTTGATCAGAGGAACGAGTACCATTTTCTCAGCGATTTCCCCAGAAGGATCAACAAAACCATGAAAAAACCTTAGCACTTGCATTAGTTCACGCATACATAGAGGAGTAACATTTGTCATTGTTAATTTGTGCAGATTATAAAACAGTCACTTCATTCTTTGTTGTTCACAAGCATAAGTTCCTATGTTTACAGAATAATTTTTTTTTACTTTATTGAGTTTTCATTTATTAACCCCGAGGGCAGAAGCCCTAGATGACTAACACAGCAAATAATTTCGAAAGAAAAGTTTTATTGTCTTTCATTGTCCATGTGTGCAGGAATTAATAAAGACAGAATCATCAAGACCATTGATTAAAAGAAAAGCGGATACATTTAGGTAAAAGCTCATGGCTTGAACGCAAGAGAAAAACAACAAACAACAATTATTCTGAGAAGACATATCAGCAAAGGTCGGCCTTCACAAAGCGTGACATCATTGTGGGGTAAAGAACCAGTTGGCATATGTAGGCATCACAGTGTCTTGCACCATTCCTTCATCTAAATGTATGGTGTTTCGACTTTGCCAACGATCGGCCAAATTGGTCAACAGATGTGATGTTAACAAGCCGCTCTCGAAGTTGTGGGCTCGGGGAACACGCTGTATCATCCCATACTGACGACTGATCCTATCTGGGAAATAGGCCATGGAACGGTCTAGACTAGCATACAGCACATAATTGAGATTCATGCTTCTGATCGTGGCCAGTCTAATTCTCCACCAAGGACAGGTCCACCGAATAGTAGGGTTATCACCAAAATCGAAGCGTCTCCGAGACCGAGATTGAAAAGCGGCAGGTCCATAAGTTGGAATCAAGCGAGCTGGAACCGGAGGAATCAGGCTTAATTTGTCCAAAGCCCAAGCTTGCAATAGCAATGGACAACCGCGATGGTGAACATTGAAGTCAGTAATGTGAAGGGCAATATCCCTGGCCCAACACATTGTCTCCCCCATGATCATCATGAAGACGGTACGGTGGTACAATTGCATGTCACGAACAACGGTCAAAAGTCGAAAGTCTCCAATTCCGGGTTGACGGTTCTTCATGGCATACACATTCAGCAGCAAGAAGCAACAAGCTCGGATCCAAGGCAAATCTAGATCGGTGGACAAAACTTTGTTCAAGAAAGGTTCCAAAGGAAGACCTTGGTCTACGTTTATGCCGTCAGGAAGGTAAACCGGGCACAAGGCCACGATCTCAGCTAGATCATACCTAGGACCTGGGGGCAAGGCCGGAGTTTCGTTTTGTTCAGGATGATGATCCATCACGGCGCACATTTCCTCATAGGTCAGAGTCACTTCAGAGTCCTCAAACTGGAAAACCATGGTGTTCGGATTGAAATGAGAAATGAGCCAAGACAAGAAGCCAGGGTTAGGTTTCAGGTCTTTGAAATATCTTAACCAGGCAAGTTGATCTAAAGGAGAGACTTGCCATAGGTCGTCAGAAATGGATTGGACAAAAGATGAGACTTGGCTTTTGAAGGCCATGGAAGAAAGTCACTTAAGAAATCGACGTACTTCGGACACTGAATGGGAAGGAGGTGCGAAGCGGAACTTATATTTATAGGAAAATGGAGAAACCGATGGGCGAAACATCACCATCACTCAATTTAATAATCATCGTCAGAGGTAATTGAAAGGACAATCCTGAATAGTCCATTTAGGTCGGTGAGCATTCAAACCTGCATTGATCAAAAAGAAGGACGGCTTGTACAACAAGGAAGTTGAGTCTTTATGATTACATTAATCGAGAAAGGGTAGTTGAGCCATTACGTCCGCATTCACTGAGTGGACCGCCCTATCAGGTAAGTACTACGTTATGCTCTCTGTTTGGAAAGTGATTCTTGATCATGTTCCATGTTAAGTTCATTTTATTTACTTTATTTTATTTTTATTTTATTTCATTTATTCATTTACAATAAGTCGATTTACTGACCGCTAATGAGGTGAACCATTCTTGTGAATAAATGGTGCATCGTTATTTTGTATTTGGTGTTGTGCTCGTGTTTTGTCTTTACAGGAACAAGACTTCACAGTTACGAAACATAAACACACATAAAGTGACAAAAACCAAGTGTTGTAAAATGTAAATAATATCATAAGATGCTGATATAACTGTACAATCACAAAAAATAAATAAATCGAAAATTAATAAAAATTCAAAATGTTTAAAGTGTTCAAAAAATGGAGGAGTCATGCAACAAGACTGTCGCCGCCTACGGCTAGGACCAGCGACAGTCGGAGGGGGTGGAGATGGTGACCCGTCGTCGGAGGAAGAGCCGCCCTCATCCTCATCAGAAGAGTCGAGCGGGATGCCCTCAACCTCTAGCCTCGTCCGAAGCCACTCCACCTCCGCCTGAAGCCGGCTCACAGCACTGGACTGACGGGACTGATGCCTCCGTAGCCTCTCGTTCTCCAACTCCTGCAAAGACAAGCGTATGTAAGAAAGGTCATCAAAATAATAAGGAGCGAAAAGGTGAAAATGCGTAAAAATTCATACCAGCTCATGTCGCTCGGAGTAGAGCCGGCCGATGTAGGACTGGGCAAAGCCGAACCGCTGGCAGATCTCCTGGTATCGCTAGGCCGGCACCTGCAAATAAAATAATCCATTAAAAGGGATATTCAGGTAAGGTACTTCTAACTTTGTATATTCGGTTTATAACTTACATGTGTGGTGTGTTCAGGGTCCAACTGTACTGGAGGAGGAGCCTGCCGCAGGTCTGCAGGAATAATGATGCCAGATCCCAAGCCAAGGCCAGGATCCAACACCACCTCCATACCTGGCGGAAACGGGACATCGCCCAGTACAACAACGACTGGTCCGGTCGGAGCCGCCACGCCACCCGCCTCAGCTGCTGCCTCAGCCCGGTAATGAGCTGCGGTCTTGTGTGTCTTCCGCTCCTGCATTCAGTTACAAAGAAAGTAATACCATCAGTAAGTTGAGACAAAAAGAGGAGTAGTAACAGTGAATGAAGTTGAAGGTCAGATGAGTTACCTGAATGTACTCGAGAACCTCGGGAAGTCGAGCCTGCATCCGAGAGGCAAAGTAAGTAGGAAAATCACCGGTGGACAGGAAATCGTTCGCCGAGAAACCTCTATACTCTATCTCCAGGTCCTCTCATGTCAAGCCCTCCAGCAGACACATGTGCCGAGGAGGGGCATGAGGCACTCTCCGTCGTGCTGGAGCTACCGGAGTGTCAAAAACCCGCTCGCCAAGGAAATACCGGTCGGCCCAGTATCCGTGCACCAACAGCCTCGACCGGGTGTGCACTCAGCCACCTCCCGGCCTGGATAGGTCCTCCAGGCCTCGCAGTCCCATGGGTCTAAAGATAGCTGCAAAAATGATAAGAAATCAGCATTGATAGTATGTCAGAATGAAGAGAGAGACAAGCTACAGATTCAGAGATTCTTTTTGTACTCACATCGGACAACTCCCGGTCGTTAAGGAAGCTCCGCCAGTACTCCGGATCCTCGCCACTGGCATAAGTGTGATGGCAGTGGGCTAGATAGCGAGGAATCCTCCTGGACTCGATGGGTGAGTCACCGCTAGGACCGCCAGGATAAATGCAGTACTCGTAAGACCAAACCTGTAGCAGAGACAGAAAATAACATCAGTTAGTTGAACAATTGAGAACAGCGGATCAAAGAAGAAAAGAAAAAGTGAGAATGAAAGTGTGTTACCTCCAAAGGCCGGATGAACAGCCAGTTTGACTCACCGCTACCACGGGTCCAGACGTCCAGACCATGATAGAGATGAGCCAAACTAAGTGTGGCCCAGTCGAAGGACCCGACCTGGCTCAGGTCCCGAAGACACGCCAGCACCGCAGGATCTCCCTTATTCTGGGAGGTGCATAGTAGCTGCGAGGAAAGGATGTAGAACAAGAAGGACCGAGCAGCCTGGTCCCTCTCCTCGCGAATATACGCAGGAGCAGCAGGTCGGACATCCTCTGGCAACTCTCGCCAAGCCTCCAACCGGGTCCTGATCCTCTCGGCCCAGAACCGAAAAACCGTCTCGTAAGACATACACCCCTGCACGGTGTATCGGGTCTGCGTTGTGACACCAAGGAGGGAACGGAATAGCTGGGCTCCGATAGCAGTCGTCTGGTACTGAGCGTCTAGCGGGGGAACCGGGCCAGTGAAGTGTAAGCCGGTAATAGCAGCATAATCCGTGGGAGTGAGGGTCATCTCTCCAAACCCGAACACGAAAGTGTGTGTACAGTCGTTCCATCGCTCCATCAATGCATATCGCATAGCGGGCGGGAAACGAGGCTGTGTGCGGTGCAACCCGGCGGCATAATCCCTGAATCCTGCAGCGACAACTCGAGCTCGCATAGGAGGGTCCAGCAGATCCCAAAAAGCAGAAGCATCAGTAGCCGATCCGCCTGAGCGGGCCTTGCCCAGATTAACCTGTAAGTAAATTTCAATTTCAATAAATGTAAGACTAATAATTGTTCATTTTCTTCTATGACAGGAGAAACAAAAACTCGAGTTTTGATTTGAACCATAGCTGCGTCACGCAGCTCCCAGTCGGGTCACGCGTCTACGGAGTCGCGCCGCGCAGCTTTACCCAAGTTGCGCAATCAGAAGCACAGCTGCGTAGCGCATCTCAGCACTCGCGTCACGCCACTCTACAGTCGCGTCACGCAACTGTTCAACATATGTGGCCCCAAGAACGGATGCGTCACGCGACCACAAAGCCGCGCCACGCATCTCTCTAGCCGCGTCACGCAACTGTTCGAGACTCTCATTCATTGACGAACAGTCGCGTCACGCAACTGTTCTTCCTAAGAACAGCTGCGTCAAGCAACTGTCGAAGGTACGCAGCAGTTTAATTTTAACTTTGTTTTACTTCATTTATACTATTTTTGTGCAATTACAGGGCAAAATCAAGCCGTCCAGAGTTATCAACAATTAAAAGTTAACAAATCAAGGTCTAAACACAGTCAAAAGAGATTAATCCTAAGGTTCAAGGCAAGTCAGGGTTTCTGGCGTCTCGAACAGCCGCGTCACGCAACTGTTCCCACAAGAACAGCTGCGTCACGCAACTATTCGTGGAAGAACAACCGCGCCACGCAACTACTACCTGCGTGATGCGACTGCCGACGCAAGCGCAAACAGTGAAAAATAATCCTATTGCTACAGTTACGGATTAAAAGCAGTAAAAACAGAAAATTGAAGAAATTTTGTACTTACCTCGGATCGAAAGCCACGCATCTGACTCATTTCGTACCGGACTGGAAATTCCGAACCCGGCAACGGAAGGAGCTGCAATGGTCGCGTCCCGGGGGTTAGCGGGTTCCGGCTCACCGGCACCGGCTCACCGTCAAACGTAGGAATATCAGGCAGGGCCCCAAGAACCTCCATCTCCGGAGTGTAGGCAGAAGTAGGGATTTCTGAGATTTGAGACATCCTTTCAGTTGAACAGTTCAGAGAATTTCCAATCGCTTAGGGTTTGTGAATAAGTGAAATTGAATCGATTGAGAAGGAAGCTACTTATAGTAAAACTAGCTGGGCCGAAGCCCATTCAACTGGGCCCAACAAGAGCACTGGGCCTGTTATCCCTTTTCGAGCCCAACAGGCCCACACGGCCCATTTCAAAAGCTCACGATGACCCATTCCGGCGACATGACGTCGATGTACGGCTCATATACGGCTGCAACTTTCATCAACTCACCGCACCGGGGTCAGGAGCATCAAATTGTCCAGATTACCCTCAGGTAAGTTCCCTTTTAAACACTATATCATAAAGGATATACTTGAAAAATACAGGTAACAGTTTTGTTAAGTCTTTCCTGCTAAAATTTTTGGTAAAATTTTCACAAAAATAATAATAATGCGTTTATAAAAAGTGAATACTTCTGGTTCTAGGCTGGGATTCCGGACTGGGGGCAAAAGTATGACCTTTTGCCTTAATAAGAATTTTTGCATGGGAACATGTGATGTTCCAATACCTTTCTAACAGAAAGCAAGGTCTGTTCGTATACGGACAGTGCTCGTCTTTTTCTCGTGAACAATTTCTTTCAGGCCAACCGGTGATGGTTTCTCGAAGCCGATAGGTCTTGCTGATTAGTGATGGTGCATTGCGAAGCTAGTCAGAACAATTTCAAAACAGTGATGATGTATTGTGAAGCTGTTTGAAATCTTCTTCCCCAGTCAATGATGTTGAATTGCGAAGTTGACCAGGGTAAAACCAATATCTCTCGAGCCGATCAAACCGAGCCTCGAAGATACCTTTTCAAGACCGACTGGAGCCGACAAAGCCGATCAAACCGAGCTGAGTAGGTGGCCAGACCAAAGTCCTTCAAGCCGATCAAACAGAGCTTCGAAGACTTTGTCATCAAATCAACATTTTTCGGGCCGATCAAACTGAGCCTCGAAGATGCCTTTTTCAAAACCGATTGGAGCCGACAAAGTCGATCAAACCGAGCTAAGTGGGTGGCCAGATCAAAGCTCTTCAAGCCGATCAAACTGAGCTTCGAAGACTTTGCTATCAAACCAACATTTCTTGAGCCGATCAAACCGAGCTTCAAGGATGTCTCTTCAGATTACATGGAAGCCGACAAAGCCAATCAAACCGAGCTTAGGAGGTGACCAGATGATTGACTCAGCATCTTTTCAAGCCAATCAAAACGAGCTTCGAGGGGATTGCCTGAAAGAAGGCGCGTCAATAGACCACTTTAACATTAATCGTTTATACAATTAATGATAAAGTGGGGGGCAAACTGTTGACGCGTGGTTTTATGCCTCCACCTGACCCAATGATGATATGAGGACAAGGGACGGGGTATCACGATAAATCAGGAGTGGTTGAACCAAAAATAGAATCAAACCGCCCAAAGGAGCCTGGCCCTTGTTAGGGCTGCGTCACGCAGCTAGTACCTGCGTGACGGCACTCTTAGCTGCGTCACGCAGCTCTAACAGGACTGACACCTCTGGCGCGCGCCCGTGCAACGGCCTGCACTGTTTGTATGGATACGCGGCAACTGTACGAAAAGTAAGTCGCGTCACGCAGGCTTACGGGTGCGTCACGCAGCTCATACCCGCGTGACGCGACTGCCCTGTCGCCCTAGCCATATAAATACTGCATTACACAGCAAAAACGGGGCTTTTGAACTTTTCTCATTTTTTCTCTCAAAAAGACTAAGGCATTTTAGAGGAAAAGAAAACGATTGTGGCTAGGGTTTTCCTCAAAGACTCCAGTGAGTAACTTTGAGGAAGATCAAGCCATTAGGCACATAGATTAAAAACTAAAAAAAAAAAAAAGAAAAAGAAAAAGAACATAAAAGAGAGAAAAGAAAGAAAAGATCAAAACGTCTTGCTTTGTGAAAATCTCGATATCACATTCCTGGAATCGTGAAACAACGTCCTTAAGCCCATCTTGGCGCATGCAATCCTCGAATCTGAGGGCAAGGTAACCATTCTAAACATTATCTTTCATTTCTAGCATTTTATTCCTTAAAATCTCATTTTTCAAGTGGTTGATTAGTTTGGTATTGGTTAAAGGTCGTTTTGCCCATTTTTGAATATTTCTGAGTTATATTAAATCACTGTTAACAAGAAAGAAACGTAAAAAGGATAGTTTGAAAGGTAGTTGCGGACCAGAGCAGCCGCGTCACGCAACTGCTACCTGCGTGACGCGGCTGTTCATGTCCAAAAGTCTTTGGTTTGGACTGGACCACCTGCGTGACGCAGCTATTCGTATACCCAGAATATTATTATTCTCGTATTCATATTTAATGTGATATTTTGGATAAACAATCACTAAAATGGAGAAATTTAAATAAGTCGCGAATAGTTCCGTCATGCAGCTAGGAGTTCCGTCACGCGACTGTTCTTCATAGAACAGCTGCGTGACGCAACTGTACCAATTTCCAGTAATATTATAAGAGTTGCGCCACGCGACTGTTCTTCATAGAACACCCGCGTGACGCGACTGTTCTAAAGTTCCATAATCAATAAGAACACCCGCGTGACGCGACTGTTCTTCATTGAGCAGCTGCGTGACGCGACTGTCCTAAAATTCCAGAATAATTTCCTTGTTTCGTTTTAATTTCATGTTGCTAAGTAGACTTTAATCTTAATTCAGAAAATGATCAATTATGGGCAAACTAAGTTTTAATCAAACCAGATCAATTAATTATCAATGATTATGAGGTTTTAGGATTTATTTCTCTTTATTTATTATTTATCATATTATCGAATTCGGTTTGTGGCCCGCCTTTAACCATAAGGCAAGAGCGGGTCTTTTATTTTATTTTAGTATGTATTATGAATGGATGGTGAATGATATGCTTTATTTGTGATGAATGCAATGGATGAAATTAATTGGGACGGTTAATTAATTTTCCACATAGGAACTCGGTTCGATTTATTCGGGTTGGGTTTAAATAATTGGCTTTTTCTAAAATAAAATCAAATTAGAAATCATAGGTTAAAAGAGGCCGGTTTTTCCGGGCGTCAGCTTCCAATGGGCCGACGTACCCAATTCCCTTACCTAGAACCTCATTGGTTCGCCTGACCAGTTTCCCAAAATAAAAGGCCTTGAATAAAATGGGTTAAAATGGAGTCACTTTTATAAAATCAAAACAGTCTCATTGCCGAAATAATGGGTGGCGACTTAAAATGTTTTATAAGACCGATTTATTCGGCATCGTATATCCAAAAAGGGTTTTATCACTCTTTTTAATAAAATATTCAAGTACACCAAATGAAACAACGATTTTTCTCCGGGGGGAAAACACTGATTCAAACAAAGTCTCCCCAATGTCCTATCTCTGGTAATTTCCATACCAAGAATCCTTTTTGCTTCGCTCAGATCTTTCATTTCAAATTCTTGATTCAACTGATTCTTCAAATTCTCATTTTCTTCTTTATTCTTTGAAGCTATCAGCATATCATTAACATACAAAAGTAGATAAATGAAAGAGCCATCTTGTAGCTTGCGCAAATACACGCAATGATCATATTTGCTTCTTGTGTACTTCTGCCCTTGCATAAACTTATCAAATCGCTTGTACCACTGCCTTGGAGATTGCTTCAATCCGTAAAGCGATTTTTCAAGTTTGCATACTATATTTTCCTTTCCAGCAACCTTGAATCCTTCTGGTTGAGTCATATAGATTTCCTCTTCCAGATCTCCATGTAAAAACACAGTTTTTACATCCAATTGAACTAGTTCCAAATCAAACTGTGCTACCAAGGCTAACAAAATCCGAATTGAGGAATGTTTTACAACTGGAGAAAACACTTCATTATAATCAATTCCCTCCGTCTGAGCATAGCCTTTAGCTACCAACCTTGCCTTATAGTGAACACTGTCTCTGTCAGGAAATCCATCTTTCTTTGCATATACCCATTTGCATCCTATTGCCTTCTTTCCCTTTGGTGGATCAACTAAGTTCCACATCTGATTCTTATAAAGGGACTTCATTTCATCTTCCATAGCTTTTCTCCACTTTATTTCTTCTGAACTTTTAGTAGCTTCATTAAAAGTGGATGGAATGCTATCATCTGCAATTGGAGATGCATAGGCCACCATATCTCAAAACGAGCAGGCTTTCTTATAACTCTCCTTGGCCTATCAAGTGTAATTGACTCAAGTTGCTGTGGAGGTTCTTGGAGTTGAACCTCCTCTTCATCCGAACCTCCTTCTACCTCAGGAGTTTCTACAGGTTCAGTACCCATCATTGGAATTTTTCTATCGAACTCCACCTGTTGTGGAGTATCCTCCACCTGTTGTGGAGTACCATCTGACTGCTCTACCGTCACCTTTTTTAACATGCTAGATTCATCAAAAGTGACATCTCTGCTAAAGATTATTTTCTTTGATTCTGTACACCATAGTCGATAGCCTTTAACACCGGTGCTTATCCCCATGAAAATGGCTTTCTTAACTTTTGGATCTAGCTTCAATTCCTTAACATGATAATATGCAGTGGAACCAAATACACGTAAGGAATCATAATCATTAGCAGGTTCTCCACACCGTACCTCTATAGGTGTTTTGCCACCAATAGCAGTTGATGGTAATCGATTAATGAGATGGCATGCATATGACAAAGCCTCAGCCCAAAATTTCTTGTCTAACCCAGCATTATACAACATACACCGAACTTTCTCCAGCAATGTTCGGTTCATGCGTTCTGCCACCCCATTCTGCTGCAGTGTATTTCTAACTGTGAAGTGTCGAACAATGCCTTCATCTACGCAGATTTTATCAAAAGCATCATTTTTGTATTCTCCTCCATTGTCTGTTCGGAGACATTTGATGCGTCTGCTAGTCTGAGTTTCCACCAATTTTTTCCATTTAAGGAAAACTCTAAGCACTTCATCTTTTGACTTCAAAGTATACACCCAAACCCTTCGAGAGAAATCATCAACAAAGGTCACATAATAATGTTTGCCACCCAAAGAAGCCGTTGTAAAGGGTCCCCATACATCAGAGTGAACATAGTCCAAAATACCCTTGGTATTATAGATTTCGGTGCCAAATTTCACTCTGGTCTGCTTTCCTTTGGTGCAATGTTCACAGAAGTCCAACTTGCAGGTTTTGACATCTTTCAATAATCCCTGATCTGACAATCTTTTCAAGGATTTTTCACCTGCATGTCTGAAACGCCTTTGCCACAATCTGGTTGTTTCCAACTCTTTGTCATCACTAGAAACCACTGCTGCTGTTGGTCCAATAATTGTATTACCCTGATAGTAATACAAATTATTCCTTCTCCGAACTCCTTTCATCACCACAAGTGCACCAGAGATGACTTTCATTATTTCATCTTTCATAATTATAGTGAGTCCTTTTGATTCTAGGGCTCCTACTGAAATGAGATTCTTTGTCAAACTTGGTACATATCGAACATCAGTTAGGATCCTGATTGACCCATCATGATTCTTCAAACGGATTGAACCAATCCCTTCTGTGAAGCAAGGAACATTATTTCCAGTATAGACAACTTCATTTTCAAGTTCTTTAAAGTCAAAAAACCAGTCCCGATGGGGACTCATATGATGACTGCATGCAGAGTCTAGCAGCCATACCTCACCAGAACTTGTCAAATTTGCTGATGAATTGTCTACAGATGCCATGATAACTAATGAGAAGTCTGAGTCTTCATCATCACACTCAGCTATGTTTGAATTAATAATAGCTTTGCCTTTGGCTTTCAGCTTTGGACAATCTTTCTTCCAGTGACCTTTCTCACGATAAAAGGCACACTCATCTTTTTCAACTCTGCCTCTTGAACGAGATCTACTTTTCTTTCCCCCTTTCTTTTGGTGTGACATCCCGACCCAGCAAAGCGATCCTAAGAGGGCAGGTAGAGCAAAGCTCCTGGCTAGCTTCTAGGATGCCAGGCTAGCTAGGGTAGTGGAATGCAGGACACATGAATGAATCGAATCATATATCGAAAAGGGGGAAACTAATCTTTAGAGGCGCCTTTTGGTGGAATGGCTGGAGAGTTGGAAGAACTCCAGGGTTAAGCGTGCTCGCTTAACGGAAATCCTAGGATGGGTGACCTCCTAGAAAGTTTCTCATTTCACCTGCGGGACAAAACCATGCGGGTCTTGACAATCTTGTATGGGGGATTTGGCTTAATCCAAAGCGAACAATTCCTCTAGTGATTAAAGTCGGGGCGTGACATTTGGCTTCGTGAACGGCCTCTAACCACCAGAGCTTCTACTTCAGTTGCCTTTTCCTTCTTTTCTATCATTCTCAGTTCATGGCTGTAAAGATCCACACAAACTTCACTGAAAGTCACATCTTTATTCCCATAGATTAGAGTCGTTGTAAGATGCTCAAATTCATCAGGAAAAGATGTTAGCAACAAGACTGCCAAATCTTCGTCTCCAAATATCGCATCCAAATTAACAAGTCACCCACCAACTGATTAAATTTTGTGATGTGTTCATTCAAAGTGGTACCAGGAACATAATCGAAGCGATATAATTTCTTCTTCATGAAGAGTTTATTTTGATTGTTTTTCTTCAAAAATTTCTCCTCCAATGCTTCCACAATTTGTTTGCAGAAGTTTCTTTCGAAAAAGCATATTTTTGCTCTCTAGAAAGACACGACCGAATTGTACCACATTCCAGACGATTGATGGTCTTCCATTCACTCTCCTCCATCTCGTTTGGTTTCTCTTCTTCAATAGCAACATCTAGACCTTGCTGAAAGAGAGCGTCTAGAACTTCACTTTGCCACATGCCGAAATGACCGGTGCCATCGAAAATCTCCACTGTAAATCTTGCATTTGATATAGCATTTCTTACGAAGGTTGATGCTGTAGCAGGTGTGGTATTTTTCTTTCCGTCTACCATTTCTGCTTTAAATATTTAATAGCTATAAAATCAATTTTCAAAATGCGGAACACAACCAAGGAACCTTTTTTATGTGGCAGATCAGAATATGCTGCAACCACAGTGAATACTTAGTAACCTTGGCTCTGATACCAATTGTTGTGAAAATTGGGCTTGGGCTTTTTCCACCAAAAACAATTTGTGAATTACTGTACTGAGTAACTACACCAGGTAAATTCCCAGATAAGTGGAGGAGTCACAAATGGTCTCACTTAAAATCCACTTGCCTTGGACTAAATTCATGTCGTTTGACAGAATTTACCTAGAAATAATTAATTAGACAATAACCAGTAAAAATATTTTGCCCAACAATAGCTATTAAATAAATAAAGACAAAAGCAATAAATAAGAGAGAACACTAGAACTTTAACGAGGTTGGGCCAATTTTGCCTACGTCCTCGAACACTACCAATTTTATATTTCACTAAAGAAATATACAAATTGAGAGAGGAGAGAAACTTGTCTAACCTACTAGGTATTAGAAGACAAGTTGGGGTGATTTTAAACTTAAGGAGCTAAGCTCCTTTTATAGCCAAAAGGTTCCCTATTCTAATCCTAGTTTCCCGCCACATAAGCAGCTGCATTGGCTTATCAATGCTTGAGTCACAGGCCAAAGCACAGACCAACTATGAGTATTGTTATCAAAATTCTAGAGCCTCTTATGGACTCGAAGGATATCCCTGTTGGAACTTTTGTATACACAGTTCCAACAGAAAGTGATAATAGTACTAAAGAATCATGTGACGAGCCTAAAAAAGATTTGAAGAAAGAAAATGGTCAGCATCACCAAAAACATCCACTCCACCATGGCCACAGACATCATTGCCACCATCACCACCACCATAAATCAGGAGCAAGATCCCCAACTGTTCACTCGGAAACCATTCTACGTTATGCAGCCATCAGTTGCTTCTGAGCAAATGCAATGCCTTTCTCAATGTTGGCCTTCAATTCAGGCTTTAGATTTTCCAGTGTCTTCTGCTCATACTCTGTCAAACCTTGGAGGTCGGATGAAGTGATAGCTTCGAGCCCCATCCTTCCAAGTTTTACTCTTGATGCAAAGAATGGAAGATCGGTAAGATCTGACTGCACAAAAGAGCACTCATAAACATCACCATCACCATCGAGTGCATGGAGGGAAGACTCAACAAATCTGACTGTTGCATATGCCATTGACAGGGTGGCAGACCCAATAAGCAGGTGTACATAGACACTGTGTCATTTCAAAGGACTTCTGTATCAATAGAAAATTTATCTATTCTCCATGGTAGTAAAAGCCAGGTTTTAAAAATAAAATTATAAAAATTTTATTAATGTATTTACTAAAATTTTATATAAATTAGAAAATTAAGCAAATACTATAAAGAGATAATCAAATAATATGTATACTACCTAAACAATTGGAATCAACAGAAATTCACAGTATACCAACCAGTAGAGGTTTCTAAACAAAAATAATAAATGAATACACAAATAGATTAAGCAAATCCATTAAAGAAAAAATATTATGGAGAGAAAAAAAATACCATCACTTGGTTTTAAAATAAAATGCCAATACTTTCGCAGTTATGCAACAATTAATTTACATTCAATAAGACAAATTGCCAATAGTGAATTAAGAATCGAAAAAAAATAGTATATGCCTTGCATGGTGAAGCAAAAAATATCAGGTTTATAACACCTTCTCTAGCCTTGGTGCAAGAGACACATAGCATGAATAAAGAAAGAGAAAAAAAAAAAAGCCTTGGTGCGAGAGACATAGAGCACGAATAAAGAAGGAGAGGAAAAAAAAAAAAAGAAGCAGCGATAAATATTCTCATGTCTCCAAAAATCATGAATGTCTTATCAAATAGAATTGTAGATAGACACAAAATTGAATAACTAAAAACCATGAATATCTAATCAAATAGAATTGTAGATAGACACAAAAACCAGATAAATATAAAAGATGTAGTGTTTATATTTATATTTAGATAATTCAACGATTTCTAAGAATTCAATATGGATAATTCATAGCAAAATAATAATTAAAATGCTTAAGTCATCCGATCACAGACGTAGAAAATTAAAGAAAAACTTAAAATTTTATAAAAAAAGGAAAAATAAAATATTGGACGAAGAGAACGCCTTGAGATTTCTCTTTATTTGAGCTTTTATATAAATATATAGATAGATGACATCTCTTTATTTTTATGCTATTTTTTTATTACTTCATTTTTAAATTTCTTATTATATCCTTATTTAATGTGTATTTCTTAAAATATATGACATAATCTTCTAAATATATTCTACATATACAACATAATATTATTATTTTTAAAAAAGGATATTTCTGAAACTATAAATTAGCAAATTGCACGACATGAAACACTTCTACTCTAATAAAAAAAAATAGAAAATTATGTACCACCACAACATGTCGTATATTACATTTTATTTTAAAAAATTGCAACCAACATACATATAAAAATGATGCTCTTTCTTTAACCTTTAAAGTTTAAATATTGGCATATAAAAATTGAAAGGGATTAACTTGTCTTAATTGAGCTTATGGTGTTACTTATGAATTAAATAAATGAAATTATTTTTCTGACTGTAGATTGATTCTTTTTTTATTGTTTCGTGATTTTATTGTTTTTAACTTCCAAATTATGGAATTATTGTAGTGGATGAGGGATTAAAGTTCTTTATTTATTCTTGAAACATGATGTAACTCTATTATCCTCTTCCCTTTTTTAGCAAAGGTATTTTTAATAAAGTTTAATTTATTTACGTTTGTCACAAACAATTTGTTTTGGATTTCAAGTAATTCATCTTAATTAATTATTTTAAGTCGATTTTGTATTGTCGAGCTACTAATCATTTGTCCTTCCTGTTTTTTTGGTATGATTATTTATTTGGTTGCTGCGGATATCATTTATTTATTTAGTGTAGAAACTGATGGATCATAAAGGCTTATATGTGCCTTAAAACCAAAACAAATTGTTTTCTCAAAGTGTTCTTTTAATAGGATTAAGCCTAAATAACTAAGGTATTGTTTATTTTCGATTAAATTTTTTATTTTTCATTTTTTTCTTAAAAAATAAATAAAAATTGTTTGTTTATATTTGTTTAATTTTTTTTCTTTACTTTTTCGAAAACTGTTTTTAAAACAAAAAATTTCATCAATATCATTGTGTTTTTTTATTTTTAATTATATATTTCTCATTTTTTCATTTTTATAAGATTTATCCTCAAAAAGATATTATTATAATAATAATAATTATTATTATTATTATTTTCTCTATCTATATAAATATATTGTTGTTTATTTATCCAAAATATCCAAGTAGATAATTTTATCTTTATTAAAATTCTCTGTTTTTTTCTATCTCTTCTCTTTTTAGTATTATTTTTATATTTTATTGTTATTTTTTCTATCTATTTAAATCTAATGTCATTTAGTATTATTTACTTATTATAATACTTCGATATTACATTTTTATTCAATTGATTGTATATAATAATCAATAGTTACTGTAACTTTGAAATTTAAAAATTAAAGTGTGAAATAATTTTAATTATTTTGTCTCAAATTTTGATTTTTAAAATTTTTATTATTAACTAAACTCTTTATGGCTTAATAAGGGAGAAATTCGATAATTGGAAGAGTTTTTCATATCATGAACCAAAAGAAAAGAGAAAAAATTTAAAAAAAAAAAGAATTTTGAAAAAATAAGTAAACAAAAACTAAAAACTCCTTCATATTTTTAATAAATAAAAAATAAAAAATAAACAACTATAACAAATAAGGCCTAAATTAATTAACCAATCTGAAGACAATAGTTCTATGAACATGTTTCTGGAATCTATGCATGAGCCATTAATATAACTAGTAAGATCACTTACCAAGGGAAATAACATAAAGAAATTTTGGTTAGAATGAGTGTTACATGTTAGAAATTTTATTTCTAATGGGCTTATTAATTCTATATTTTTTGCTTTATAAAATATTTGGTTTAAGTTTAATAGTTTAAAAAATCTTATTTTAAACTCATTATTATAAAGAGTGATCATTAAAAGAATTAATGGGCGAGTTAAATGCGTTTGGTTTTAGTGTGGTTAAATCCTAATCTAGGTTATGATTGTATATCCTATTAGGGTTATGATGGGATAACCTAATAGTTTTCTATATATATGCTATGTCCTCTCTTTCTAGTCTATGTTTTGTTATGATAATACATTAATTTTCACCCATTGGGAGCTTGTAGACATACAGAGGATGCACCTAGTCATTCTATGGATAATTATGCGTAGTTGTTTTAATTTCTTTTTACTTATTGTTATGGATCAAGATTGCATTGATAGAAGCTAACAAAACAACTTGTAAGTTATATTATTATGGCTTTTATTATAATACGGAATTCAAAAAATTCGGCATAAATAGAGAAACTCTATTTGCATGCCATTTGGACATGCTAACATGCTAGGCAGATCATATGGTTATATATTGTTTTTCTTTTTTTTAATTCTTTTTTTTAAGCTTTTAGAAAATCTTTTTTCCTCCTAAATTGCAATAATACTAAATTAATACGAGATATTTCTATTGATTTAGTGAAAGTGAGTGATTAAAACATGATTTTTATATAAATAGTAGGGTATTTGAAATTATTTTAAACACAAAGTTTTCATTTTCGGCATTCCATTTATACAGACAAATTTACTTAATTTTGACAATGGCCAAAGTGAAAAATCTAAATTACCATTGATTTACCCTTTTTAGAGTACTCACTTTTTAGAAAAATAAGAAAGTGGCCGACAATGTTTAAATATTGCATTAAATATAGTTGACTAACCAATTCATAGCTCTGTTATCTTTCTCTCGCCATTTAAAGCAAAATTACATGCAATAAGTCTATAAGTTGAGAGTATTTTCCTAGATTAAACCAAGTACAAACAAGCAGACAAGTAGAGTTTAAAGTTAGCCTTTCAACATGTAAATGAGGTCAAGCTTAAGTTCAAGCATGTCTGAGTTTCATAAGATTCAACTCATTTACAACCCTAGCTTAACTTAATCAATTTTAAATTCCAATTTTTTTTTTTTTTTGAAAGGATTTTAAATTCCAATTGATCAAAGAAATCTCTGATCTTGAGCTATAAGATCGCCTACCGACATCACCCTAGAGTACTACCGATCAAGCATAAATATAAAATAAACAAATAATAAATGTACCTTTAAAATAAAAAAAATACAACTTGATCAAACTAATCTAGTTCGATTTTTTAAGATTTTTGATAATCTCAGTTTCAATTATACTAAAAAATGGTTTTTTTTTTTTTTTTTCCCAAACTGAATGGAACCAGAAACACACTGATCTAAACAACCAATATCGTCAATTCCAAAGTTCAGTTTAAGAAAAAATGAAAATTAAATTTATAGTTTTTGCAGTTTGGTTCGGAACAGAACTGCTTGATTCCACAGCGCCCTAAATAATTGCACTGAAAATAATAGTAAGAACAAATCTATGTCCAACCGTTCCATCTTTCAACATAGGTTTCTTAACAACCAGAATAAAAGCTAATTACATAAAAAAAAATTAAAAATAAAAAAAGATATGCCTTTTCATTTCATTGGCAGCAGGGTGATGCAGTCCTCAAGTGAGGCATTGTACAAAGTCGTACGGAGCAAAGATACTGCTGATCAACCTTTGTTGCAGTATCTCACTACAAATTATCTCAGTATCTAAGTACAGATATTGCTGAAATTTTATTGCAACAGGAATGTGCCCAGAAATATCTCATTACTCCACTGATAAACCAAAGGCTTGAACAAAGCCCATTTTATCTGCAAGTACAAATTATGGGCATTAGAAGTCGCAGATGCTTAAATTTGGAAATTAAGAAAACAGGATTGAAACGTATTACTTCATTCATTCCATAATTTTTGTCCTACTCTCTTTTTTCATTTGTCCCAAATTATAATCCTATTTTCTTTTTTTAGAAAAAAGAGAACTTTTTAAGTTTCTCATCAAGTTTCCAATTAACTTTGATTGTCTTAATTCTAGAATTAAAAAAAATTAAATTTTGAATAGTTTCAGTTTCAAGCATAATTTGGCTTATTTTTACCTGTTGTTCCCCTTTCTCTGCCATTCGTAAACTTCAATTCATCTCTCAGAAATTGACAATCTTTTATAAGTGTAACAGTAAAACGACTTTTTCGATTTAATTCAATTCCGGCTATCGGAATGTCGACTAGAAAACTCCTTAACCGACCAATAGCATGCAAAAACAAGACAAGTTCAGATTTGGGTTTGTTTTGCAAAAACAAGCATTTGACCTACAGATACAGAACCAGAGTCACAGATGAATACCATCTGAGAATTGGGACTAAGATTTAACTTGAAATGTAGAGAGAGATTGGACGAGAAACATAAACACAGCATGTTATTTTTTACAAATTTGGGTTCCCAGTTGTTGAATTTGGGGATAAATGTGGTGTCCTTGTGAGAAATTTTAAGGATGGATTTATTCTTTTGCAATTGTTTGCTTTTTTTTCTTGGCGTGTTTGATTCTCTTGTTTTCTTCAGAGGTGGTGAGCTATGGTTATCTATTAATGGTGGGTTGGAGGAGAGAGAAAAAGCAAAGATGAAATTGGAGAGAGAGGTTGTGCTCAGGTGGAGAGAAAGAAAGACTTGTGAGCTATAAAAATTTTAATCATTTTTAAGCTAGCATGGCGTCCAACTGGCATTCCAGCAGCCAGAGTTGATTTAAATCGACAAAAATCATTTTGCTGTGACACCTATAAAAGATTAGTAACTTAAGGGATGAACCGAATAGGGACGACAAAAAGAAACAGGGTTGAATTCAAGGACAGCGGGTAAACTTAAGCCAAACAATTTAGTACGAGTCATTTAATTATAATAGAATGACATGCATTATCTACTAAGTAATATTAAGAAAAAAAAACTAAGCAAAAATTATAGTTTAACCATATTAACTATATATAATTTTGTTAATATAGGTAAAAGTCAAACTAGGACAAGAATTATGGGATGAAGGGAATATTGCTTGTTATCACAGCACAACTGGCATCAGTTGAGATATGAATGGGGTATTAATGGTTGAAATAAATCCAGAAGCAGGGGAGAGATAAGGGAGAGAGATCACAATTTAATGAAGTTCCGAACTCATAATTTCCTCCAACAGTACTCTGAAAGGAACACACCTGATTGTTTCTAGTTTGCTGACAGATCTTGGAAACCACAGACCATATTGGCAGGAACAGCTATGTCAATCATCTTAGGATACGGAAGTTTCAGATCTGGAAAATAATTCATCATATGTAAGAACTCAAGAATGAATATCGAGTATAATAGATGCTGAAGTATCTCTTGACACTTACTTTCCATGATGGTTTTAAAGGCTTCCTGCAAACAGATTATACCAATTACCACAGCAGTTAGAGATAATGGTGGGAAGTATTCATATCAGGAAAACCACGTAAAAATATGAATGATATAAATAACTAATATAAATACTGTACAGAATTCTGCCAAAATTAATGATAATGAATCAGCAGGCAAAGAAACCAATGAATTATTTTTAATGTGTTGTTGAGATTTCAAAAATTTTGTGAGATACTCATTAGCTATTTGACAAATTTTGGAGGAAATTTTAATTTCATATTAGTTTATTTTATACTTATCCTACAAGTAAGATTAAGATAGGCAGCAAGCATGTATTGCTGGTAAGCTTGGAAAGTTAAGCATTAGAATGGTTAAAATTAACTTATGGTTGAGGTATGGCACTATCTTAAGGCCATCCACTTTGCACTTATTCTATGTAGAAACTCTCAAATATACAAGAGTTGCTGCAATCAATGAAATCGGCCATATTGAGGTTCATTTTACAGAACCAGTAATTTGAGCGTGTATTATGTTGTCACCTCTGCCATTTATAACATATATCAAAAAGGAAAGAAAGAAAAGCCTGACTAAATCGCACAATTCCAGTAGGTTACACGTTGGTTTGTCTTGAAGGTATTTTGATAGGTGTTACCTAGAAATAATAATTTAACAAAAAAAAAAAAAGAAAAAAAAAGGAAGATTATAACGCAACATGTTATGTCATAAGGATCACCTCATCTTTGTTTAGCCTGGGATTGTACAGCATTTCCTCTCCAACAGTACTAACCTGTGCGTCACACAAAGGTTAGCATGATCAGCTGGACAAATCAGATATATAACAGAGGTAAGAAATGGCTCCATACAGTGAATCCCTTGTAATCATGAGCAGGATAGATCAAAGTATCCTTGGGCAAGGTGAATATCTGATTCCAACAAAAATACAGCCAGGTCAACTCATGTTTCATTATCTGTACACTTTCTAGTTTATTCATTTCATGTCCTTGCCTGTGAATGCACTGACTGATAAAGTTGATGTGAACTTCCGCCCTGTAAGTAAATATTAATAAGGTCAGAAACACTGCTTGATATCTTCTATACAATGTACCCTTAAGAAAAATCGAGTGCTCAGTAACATTCCAAAATATAAGTTAGCAAACCTGAAAATCAGTTCTCCCACATCCCCGTATTAGTAAAGCATCCCCAGTAAAAGCCATCTTTGGTTGTGGCTGATCAGGCCCATCTCCAGTAAGATAAGTAACACAACCTAATGTATGCCCAGGGGTAGCTCGAACCTTCAACATAAAATAACAAATGATTGGGTCCAGTAATGGGTGGATAGATAGAGACAAAAAGATGAAATGAACAAAAATCAATGTGCAAAAACATTGAAAAGATAATAAATGCATTTTTTGCTCTTGCTACTCTTGTACATATTATATTTGGTATATGCATTACAATGACAATAATGCATTACCATTCTACCATGTATTGTCATGAAGGATGGCTTGGCAGGTTATCACTGAATCTCAGACACTATTCATATCATGTGCAGAGCACTTTTTCGTTAGAGGGAATGCATTTTGCATCTTTCTAGTACTATTTTTCTGTACTCACTTTAATACTATTTTCTCTTGATGTCATCAAAGTAATACTATTTTCCTCTAATATTATTTCTCTGTACTATTCTACAAATAACCTTCAACTTTAAGAAAGAAAAAGGGAAAAAAAAGGTTAGAAAAAAACGTTTAACAACTTAGTAAGTCCATTTATGAATTGTGCTTAGTAAGTGCAGACTCCAGCAATCAACAAAACACACAGACCAACTAAAGGTTGACTCTACCAGATAGTTTTGACTCTGTTTCTAGGTATAATGTTAAGAGGTTCTTTGGCAAAAGGTATAATAACTCACATTTAAATTTAAAAATATAAGAAAGGAGGGAAAAACTAAGCCCATGAACATTAAAATTGCAGAAATTTAAAAAGCAATATGCCACTAAGAATTTCGATTATTGAAAGCGTCTAGAATTCTAACACCAATTTTGGGACCAACTTTAATTACTCAAATATCTCTTTGCTCTTTGTGTTTTATGTATAACCTGCTTTATGATTAAAAGAACACTAATGCTTACTAAGAATAGTACTGGACCGGCATCCTAAGTTGCAAAACAAAATTAGAACCTTCTTGAAAATGTGAACCTATAAATTTAGAGCCATCACCCCAATGACATATTAAAAAAAAATTTGTGACGTAGAATCCTTACAACATCATGAAAAAATTAAGTCAAATACTTCTCAAAAGGAAGACTATCAATAGTAATAATTAGACATTTTAGATCAAATTATTGGTGCCAAATCATATAAGTCACTTTGTAATGGAATTTGCATATACATATGCCAATACAGCACTCTGGATTTAGAAAACTTCAGTGGACCTACCGGAGATGAGAAATTCACATTGGGTCCTGTATCACTATTTTAAATGTTGTCCTACACTTAAAAAGCATATTGTCGACCTGATTCCTCTCCTTCTTGTTTGTGCCCAATGGCATTGTTTTTATCTTTTGCCAAATTGTCAATTCTTTTTAGATCTATCAGACATAAGCCAAGCTATATATTGATTCTACAATCTCCAACGAAATAATACCACATTCAGCTACCTAATTTTTCCTTTTTTAGATTTCAGCATGACTATTCACTGCCAATCTGTTGGCTGCTCCTCTTCTTAATTTGAAACCTTCATGCTTCATCTCATAGATTGGAGAGCAGGATTTCAAATGAACTACTTACACAGCTGAGTTTCGTGGTTATTATGAATCAAAGAATGAAGTATTGGAAGCTATTTGGATGATTACTTTTTAGTGCTCATAAACTTGGTGACTTCAAGGAAATAATGCAGTTTATAAATTTGCTTTGGTTGCTGGGATCAGAACAGATTGACTTGCATCTTCTTTAACTCCAGCTATTAATCCTAGATTATGAAATGTCATATTTTCTAGTATAATTTTTTTTTTCTTTTTTTTTTTTTTTTTTGGTAAGAAATATCAAGAGTTGGTTGCTTCATCTAACCTCCAAGGAACCCCTTTCCTTTGCTGCTAAAATTATTTGCCACAAATGACTGTTGAACCTTAATCTAACAACAATCTTTATCGGCAGAATAAAGATAACACTACAATCTTTATAGCCTAATGTTCTGCACTTCTTTTTTCTCTTAAAACAAGTTACAAATATCCAAATTTTGCCAAATACCCACTTCTTTTAAGTTGGAAGGCAATGTTAAAATTTGCTTCTTATTTCAGCGTACATATGCAGATCTAAAATATCCAGGATAAGCTGACAGAATTAAGAATCTGAAGATTTTAGGATATTTGAGATGATTCGATCTTTGTTCAATTACTTTGCACAAAAAAGCTACATTACAAAAGCTAATAACATGAATGGTACCTCCAGAAACAAATCGCCGAAATGTATTTTAGAACCAGCTTGAATGAGAAGATCAGCTTTTGAATTGCTAGCTTTTGAAATAATAGATTTCACGCCAGGAAGCTTTGTCTGCAAATTGAGCATAAAAACTGATGAAACATTTGCGTTTATAAATCTAATTTGCAAATTAAATGCAGCCAAACCTTTATCAATCCAGTTCCCGTCACATGATCAGCATGCACATGAGTATTTATAGCATAAATTAGCTTTAACCCTAACTCTTTTACAAGGGAGAGGTCTCTGTCCACTGTTTTATCAACTGGATCAATCAACTGCACAGAAAAGGTTATCACACACACACACACACACACACACATATATATATATATATATATATAATTAGATCACAAGAATAAAGAAAAATTGATGATAAAAAAAAGAAAAACAGAAAACCAGAGCAGGTTTATCAGGGTGAGCAACATCAGCCAGCAAATAGGTATAAGTAGAGGACTCCTTCTCGAAAAGCTGGCGAAACAAGAGCTTGCTTGAGAGCCCAGAAGACGACGCCGCATAATTGCTCATTGCGCAGAATCTGGGCACTGCGTATTGCGACTTTGAAAAGGACGATGGCGTCGAAAGAGAAAGTCGAAGCATATTTAAACGAAGCATTGTTGTTATGATGTTCAATTTGGCGGTGAAATCGGGCAGCACTTAGCTAAATTGTGCTATTATTGAAAGTGATTCGATGTTGAACCTATCGCCCGTGCCTCCACTCTTTTATCTTCTTTAAGGGACAAAGACAAAAACGTTCAGGCCAACTTCAAGCAATTTATTTGTATTAAATTGCTTGAAGTTCTCAGCAGATTAATGTGCAAAAAACAATATTGACACTGAAAAATTTTTTCTCACTAAATGAGATTAAATTTAAAAATTTTAAAGCCTTATATATTTATTTTAAAAATATTTTAAAAAAATTAAATACTCAAATGTCTAATTATCTTATATGTAATTTTGATAGTTAAAAGTATACTGGCCAAAATATGACCTCGAAAAGAAGTAAAGAAGATGGAAGAAATATAAGAGAAAGCACCAAATGGATAACTCAACTACTATATATCAATTCTTTAGTACTTAACTGGTATAGCATTGTAAAAACTTCTTTGAAGATCGTCTTTCTGCTTGGAAAGATAAGCATCTCCACCCATATAAGCAAGAACCAAGCATGGATAAACAACTCCTGTAAATGCAATCTATTTCAAGAAGGAATCAATAATTCAACAATCACATTTCTTCATAATCGATTCAATAGCTTAAAACATCATAAATTGAAGTAGGCTAGGAAAATAGATATCATGAGAGGAAGTTGTGAGAAATGGCCAAGATCAATAAGAAGGGAAGATGAGATTTTAGGGATTTGGTGACTGCATACAAGTTATTATCGAGAAGGAACAAGATGGAGAAGAAAGAAGGAGAGCGATGAAATTAGGGATTTTAGACTAAATCAAAACGGTGCGTTTTGTTGTATAAAAGGGAGTTTTGCTCATTTCTAGGGGCTTAGTTTTGTGGGTAAATCGAAAATCTTAATTTAAGTATTGAAAATAAAACTTAAATTCTTCTAATTTATTCTGAATTTTTTAAAATATGGTAAATAATTATTATTAGAGTCTTTTAGTTAAATAAAATGAAATTAAAATAAAATTTTTTAAATATATTATTTTTCTATGATTTTCATGTATTTGGATTATTTATACATTATTAAATTTTAAAATTTTTTATAATTCTAATTTTAATAAAAAAAAATAGAAGTATGAAAATATAAATTTGACTAATATATCAAATACGAATTCCTTTTTTAGTCTAATAAAATTTTTTAAAAAAAAGTAAACTATAGAAGTTTGAATTAATGAAAAAATGGTTATTTAGACATATTTCTCTCTTTTTATTCAATATTTTATTCTATTATTTTGAAATTTATTGAATTTCATTTAATTTTTTATGATTTATTTATATGTATTTTTTTAAAATACTTTTTAAAAATTACATATAAGATAATTAGACATTTGAGAATTTAATTTTTTTTAAAATATTATTTAAATAAATATATAAGGCTTTAAAATTTTTAAATTTAATCTCATTTAGTGAGAAAAAATTTTTCAGTGTCAATATTGTTTTTTGCACATTAATCTGCTGAGAACTTCAAGTAATTTAATACAAATAAATTGCTTGAAGTTGGCCTGAACGTTTTTGTCTTTGTCCCTTAAGGAAGATAAAAGAGTGGAGGCATGGGCGATAGGTTTAACATCGAATCACTTTCAATAATAGCACAATTTAGCTAAGTGCTGCCCGATTTTCACCACCAAATTGAATATCATAACAACAATGCTTCGTTTAAATATACTTCGACTTTCTCTTTCGATGTCATGATCCTTTTCAAAGTCGCAATACGCAGTGCCCAGATTCTGCGCAATGAGCAATTATGCGGCGTCGTCTTCTGGGCTCTCAAGCAAGCTCTTGTTTCGCCAGCTTTTCGAGAAGGAGTCCTCTACTTATACCTATTTGCTGGCTGATGTTGCTCACCCTGATAAACCTGCTCTAGTTTTCTGTTTTTCTTTTTTTTATCATCAATTTTTCTTTATTCTTGTGATCTAATTATATATATATTTATATATATATATATATATATATATATATATATATATATATATATATATATGTGTGTGTGTGTGTGTGTGTGTGTGTGTGTGATAACCTTTTCTGTGCAGTTGATTGATCCAGTTGATAAAACAGTAGACAGAGACCTCACCCTTGTAAAAGAGTTAGGGTTAAAGCTAATTTATGCTATAAATGCTCATGTGCATGCTGATCATGTGACAGGAACTGGATTGATAAAGGTTTGGCTGCATTTAATTTGCAAATTACATTTATAAACGCAAATGTTTCATCAGTTTTTATGCTCAATTTGTAGACAAAGCTTCTTGACGTGAAATCTATTATTGCAAAAGCTAGCAATTCAAAAGCTGATCTTCTCATTCAAGCTGGTGATAAAATACATTACGGCGATTTGTTTCTGGAGGTACCATTCATTTTACTAGCTTTTGTAATGTAGCTTTTTTGTGCAAAGTAATCGAAGAAAGGCCGAATCATCTCAAATATCCTAAAATCTTCAGATTCTTAATTCTGTCAGCCTATCCTGGATATTTTAAATCTGCATATGTATGCTGAAATAAAAGGCAAATTTTAACATTGCCTTCCAACTTAAAAGATGTGGGTATTTGGCAAAATTTGGATATTTGTAACTTGTTTTAAGAGAAAAAAGAAGTGTGCAGAACATTAGGCTATAAAGATTGTAGTGTTATCTTGATTCTGCCGATAAAGATTGTTGTTAGATTAAGGTTCAACAGTCATTTGTGGCAAATAATTTTAGCAGCAAAGGAAAGGGGTTCCTTGGAGGTTAGATGAAGCAACCAACTCTTGATAGTTCTTACCAAAAATATATATATATATATATACTAGAAAATATGAAATTTCATAATCGAGGATTAATAGCTGGAGTTAAAGAAGATGCAAGTCAATCTTTTCTGATCCCAGCAACCAAAGCAAATTTATAAACTAAATTATTTCCTTGAAGTCACCAAGTTTATGAGCACTAAAAAATAATCATCCAAATAGCTTCCAATACTTCATTCTTTGATTCATGATAAACACGAAACTCAGCTGTGTATGCAACCTCTATTATTTTATCCGTGCTCTTATTGGGTTTTGTGTTCTGTTTTAAGAATAGCTAGCTTTAAACTTCCATGCTTAACCTTATCATTATTGACTTGATTATCACACATTGATCTTGATGCCACAAAACAATATTCAAAGGAGAGAAGAAAACTCTTCCAAAGATACACCTCAGATGAGCACAATAGAATATTGTACAACTATCAGTAATTTCGCTTTATAGAACACTTGGCTTCTCAAAGTACAGACTTTATCCTCTAAGTAGTCCATTTGAAATCCTGTTCTCCAATTTATGAGATGAAGCATGAAGGTTTCAAATTAAGAAGAGGAGCCGCCAACAGATTGGCAGTGAATAGTCATACTGAAATCTAAAAAAAGGAAAAATTAGGTAGCTGAATGTGGTAATATTTCGTTGGAGATTGTAGAATCAATATATAGCTTGGCTTATGTCTGATAGATCTAGAAAGAATTGACAATTTGGCAAAAGATAAAAACAGTGCCATTGGGCACAAACAAGGAGAGGAATCAGGTCGACAATATCCTTTTTAAGTGTAGGACAACATTTAAAATAGTGATCAAGGACCCAATGTGAATTTCTCATCTCTGGTAGGTCCACTGAAGTTTTCTAAATCCAGCCTGCTATATTGGCATATGTATATGCAAATTCCATTAGAAAGTGACTTATATGATTTGGCACCAATAATTTGATCTAAAATGTCTAATTATTACTATTGATAGTCTTCCTTTTGAGAAGTATTTGACTTAATTTTTTTCATAATGTTGTAAGGATTCTACGTCACAATCTTGTTTTGAATATGTCATTGGGGTGATGGCTCCAAATTTATAGGTTCACATTTTCAAGAAGGTTCTAATTTTGTTTTGGAACTTACGATACCGGTCCAGTACTATTCTTAGTAAGCATTAGTGTTCTTTTAATCATAAAGCAGGTTATACATAAAACACAAAGAGCAAAGAGATATTTGAGTAATTAAAGTTGGTCCCAAAATTAGTGTTAGAATTCTAGACGCTTTCAATAATTAAAATGCATAGTGGCATATTGCTTTTTAAATTTCTACAATTTTAATGTTCATGGGCTTAGTTTTTCCCTCCTTTCTTATATTTTTAAATTTAAATGTGAGTTATTATACCTTTTGCCAAAGAACCTCTTAACATTATACCTAGAAACAGAGTCAAAACTATCTGGTAGAGTCAACCTTTAGTTGGTCTGTGTGTTTTGTTGATTGCTGGAGTCTGCACTTACTAAGCACAATTCATAAATGGACTTACTAAGTTGTTAAAAGTTTTTTTCTAACCTTTTTTTTCCCTTTTTCTTTTTTAAAGTTGAAGGTTATTTGTAGAATAGTACAGAGAAATAATATTAGAGGAAAAGAGTATTACTTTGATGACATCAAGAGAAAATAGTATTAAAGTGGGTACAGAAAAATAGTACTAGAAAGATGCAAAATGCATTCCCTCTAATGAAAAAGTGCTCTGCACATGATATGAATTGTGTCTGAGATTCAGTGATAACCTGCCAAGCCATCGTTCATGACAATACATGGTCAAATGGTAATGCATCATTGTCATTGCAATGCATATACCAAATATAATATGTACAAGAGTAGCAAGAGCAACCAATGTATTTATTATCTTTTCACTGTTTTTGCACATTGATTTTTGTTGATTTCATCTTTTTGTCTCTATCTATCCACCCATTACTGGACCCAATCATTTGTTATTTTATTTTGACAGGTTCGAGCTACCCCTGGGCATACATTAGGTTGTGTTACTTATCTTACTGGAGATGGGCCTGATCAGCCACAACCAATGATGGCTTTTACTGGGGACGCTTTACTAATATGGGGATGTGGGAGAACTGATTTTCAGGTTTGCTAACTTATATTTTGGAATGTTACTGAGCACTCGATTTTTCTTAAGGGTACATTGTATAGAAGATATCAAGCAGTGTTTCTGAACTTATTAATATTTACTTACAGGGCGGAAGTTCACATCAACTTTATCAGTCAGTGCATTCACAAGCAAGGACATGAAATGAATAAACTAGAAAGTGTACAGATAATGAAACATGAGTTAACTTGGCTGTATTTTTGTTGGAATCAGATATTCACCTTGCCCAAGGATACTTTGATCTATCCTGCTCATGATTAGAAGGGATTCACTGTATGGAGCCATTTCTTACCTCTGTTATATATCTCATTTGTCCAGCTGATCATGCTAACCTTTGTGTGACGCACAGGTTAGTACTGTTGGAGAGGAAATACTGTACAATCCCAGGCTAACCAAAGATGAGGTGATCCTTATGACATAACATGTTGCGTTATAATCTTCCTTTTTTTTTTCTTTTTTTTTTTGTTAAATTATTATTTCTAGGTAACACCTATCAAAATACCTTCAAGACAAACCAACGTGTAAACTAATGGAATTGTGCGATTTAGTCGGGCTTTTCTTTCTTTCCTTTTTGATATATGTTATAAATGGCAGAGGTGACAACATAATACACGCTTAAATTACAGGTTCTGTAAAATGAACCTCAATATGGCCGATTTCATTAATTGCAACAACTCTTGTATATTTGAGAGTTTCTACACAGAATTAGTGCAAAGTGGATGGCCTTAAGACAGTGCCATACCTCAACCATAAGTTAATTTTAACCATTCTAATGCTTAACTTTCCAAGCTTACAAGCAATACATGCTTGCTGCCTATCTTAATCTTACTTGTAGGATAAGTATAAAATAAACTAATATGAAATTAAAATTTCCTCCAAAATTTGTCAAATAGCTAATGAGTATCTCACAAAATTTTTCAAATCTCAACAACACATTAAAAATAATTCATTGGCTTCTTTGCCTGCTGATTCATTATCATTAATTTTGGCAGAATTATGTACAGTATTTATATTAGTTATTTATATCATTCACATTTTTACGTGGTTTTCCTGATATGAATACTTCCCACCATTATCTCTAATTGTTGTGGTAATTGGTATAATCTGTTTGTAGGAAGCCTTTAAAACCATCATGGAAAGTAAGTGTCAAGAGATACTTCAGCATCTATTATACTCGATATTCATTCTTGAGTTCTTTCATATGATGAATTATTTTCTAGATTTGAAACTTTCGTATCCTAATGATACGGATCCATTGGTGCTTCCTAGTGGGACAATTACAAGGAGCCATGCCAAGCGATATGGGGCAGCCATGTCCTTATATGTTGACCAAATTTCACAAGAGCTTCATGATGTGGCATATAACAAGTGTTGCGTGGAACTTGAAGGCACATCTAGGCTTCTTACATTGTTGGAGACATGTGCCGTTGGTGTAGCACACCCTAGCCATGCTAATATGTAAGGGATGTGGGCTTGGACGTGTTTTAATCCCTTATTACTTATTTTGGTCTAATTAATATGTAAGGGATATGGGCTCATAGTGTTTATTTAAGTTGTATTGGGCTGATTTTATGATGCATGCAATCTTTCCAATATTAAGTTGTCTATTTTAGGCTGGAAATGATTCTGTTTTGTGTGTACTAGTTAGGCCCATGTGTTTTGGCTTTAGGGCAGCCTAGTTAGATACTCTTCTTTAGAGTTAGGTTTATTTGAGGCATACAAATAGCCTCCTTAAGATGTAAAACGGGATTTTTGGCATTTTGAATCAAAGACAGATTGTTCATGCTCTTGCATGTTCTTCTTGATTAGAGAGATCCTGAGAATTTGCTATCCTCTAATTGCATCAAGAATTAAGGTAAACTTATCAACTCGTTGTGGCGTTTATCTTGTTCTTCTTTACTTGATTATTGGTGTTCTTGCTTCCTTAAGCTTTGGTGCCATAGAGGGGGATTCATCTTAATCTTTGATCCGATCCACTCGATTAGGGGTTCTAGGAATTCATTTCCTTTTAGGTTCCTTATCATTTGGTATTAGAGCCAAATCAAAGATTTAAGGTAAGTTCTGTTATCTTAGTTTAGAAATTTGAGTTTTCTAGTTGCTGGATTTCCTTTGATGTTGTCTTAGTACTTGCTTTCATTCTAGATTTGGATTTTTCTCTTTAGATCTTCTTGGATCTAGAACTTTTCTCTTTAGATCTTCTCAGATCTGGACTTTTTCTCTTTAGATCTTCTTGGATCTGAAATTTTCTCTTTACATCTTCTTGGATTTGGATTTTTCTTTTTTTTAGATGTTTTTGGATCTGAAATTTTCTCTTTAGATGATCTTGGATCTGGGTTTTCTCTTTGGATATTCTTATTGTTTGCCACGTTTTTTCTAGTTATCCTTTGATTAATTCAAGATCTGGAAATTTTCTCTTTGTTTGGCAATAGTTTTGTTTAATCAGATCTGTTTTTTAAAAAAAAAGGCAAAATATGTTGACTTGAATTGGGAGACACAAAAAAAAAAAAAAAAAAGGAGATCATTGCTAGACAACCTAAACAATCTAATTATGACAGCCTATCTTACACTAGACAGAATATTTGACTTGATTTGGGAACTTATTGGCAGCCTATCTTACACTCATTTGAAGCGTAGCATACATTGACTTGAATTAGGATCTTATCTTGAGAAAATTCAAAGTCATTGCTGGAAAAGTTAATTATTCTTGCTAGGACAGCCTATCTCACATTTAATTAAGGACAGAATATTTGACTTGATTTGGGAACTTATTGGCAGCCTATCTTACACTCATTTGAAGGGTAGCATATATTGACTTGAATTGGGATCTTATCTTGAGAAAATACAAAGTCATTGCTGGAAAAGTTAATTATTCTTGCTAGGACAGCCTATCTCACACTTAATTAAAGACGGAATATTTGACTTGATTTGGGATCTTAATTGACAGCCTATCCTTTACTCATTTGAAGGGCAGTATATTATGACTTGATTTGGGGTCTTATCTTGAGAAAATACAAAGTCATTGCTGGAAAAGTTAATTATTTTGCTAGGACAGCATATATTACCCTTATTTGCACAAGCATGCACTTTTAGAGTTAAAATTAATCAACTTGTGACATCAGGTGAATCTGGTTATCTCTATAATTTCAGTGTCAAATCTAAAATTTTGGTTTTATTATTTGCTTGCTTTGATTGGGTAGAATTAAATTAGGTCCATATTTGGTTTGCTTTGTAGTGAACTAAATTCATACATTATATCCAGAATTTGTCTTTTTAAATTCCAGTTTTATTTTTCTTTGTTTGTGCCTTCTTTGCTTATGTTACATTATTAGGGTGTGTTTGCTTGTTTTTGCACTCTAAACTGATATAATCAAGTAGTACATAATCTAGTTCTTGTGCTACTGTCCATTTCGTTTTTAAGTGTTCTTTCCAGAATTTGTGTTTACTTTTCCTTATTAAGGTTTATTTCCTTGTGTTCTAAACGTTCTTTGAGTTGGTTGGTTGGCTTGGAAATTCTGAAGTACAATTGGAGGAATTGCAAGGAGTGGTAAGGAGTGTAAACACGTGAGGGAGTGTTTTTTTGTTTTACCTTAACACTATTCTTTTGTGAATTCTATTTTTTTTAAGTACTAATCATGAGTACAGGCAAGCCTGGAGAAACTAGCGGGGAAGGAAATCAAATTAAAGATCCTCAGTTGAAACTTTTCATGGAGTCAATCCAAGGGCAGTTTAGAATCCACAAAAGTTTCCTCTAAGATATGAAAAAGGAGTTGCAGGAGATTAAAGCCGCCCAATGCTCTAATACAACAAGAGCTCGTCCTACTACTACACTAAGTAGATTTCAAACTCTTGAAGATGAGGAGGTCGATAATCCTGATAATTACTGTAACATCCTCTTGAGTTGAGTCGGGTTGAACCAAACCTGGTTGGGGTAGAATGGATGATAAGTGGACTTATTTGCATGAAAAGTTTAGGACTTGTTTGCCTCCAAACATATAGCTTGGGTAGTAAGTTGTAGCCTTTGTATACTTGAGGTACCAATTAGAGAGTTTACACAGCCAAATCACTTCTTCTAGAGTCTACCCGTTCCTATCATTGTCACTTTCCTATTTTCACATTTTTCATTTTCTTCTTATGTTTCCCTTCCATTTCCTTGCAATTTTTATGCAAGTTACGCAGTAAGTCCACTCCAAGTAAGTAGAATTCCTTGAAGTTATATGTTATTCACTCTTTAATTGAGTTATATTGGAGATGAGTTATGAGAATTCTTGTGTATAGGAGAAGAAAGTTCAAAAGTTGCAGAAAAGAGAAGCTGAAACAGAGTTCAAGCTTTTGACGTCAAGGTTTGATATCTCATGTTGTTTATTAGTTTCTTTGCATGTAAATTGTGTGGTGTGTTGCTAGTGAGATGATATGTTGCTTATTGTTGAGTGAGAAGATTGGATATGATGTGAAAACAGGGGATGAATATATGAAGTGGAAACAGAGTTTGCTGGAAATTTTACCAACAACTTCATCTTGATTTTGAACCCATTTAATGATGGAATTAGGAATTGTCATAGAAGAGTTATTTGTTCCTTTCTGTGTTAGCTTGACATGCGTTTTTGAATCACTCAATTTGGAATTTGCTATTGAGAGTTATGGCCAAAAGAATACAGACTGCATAGAATCACGTCGCGCGCTCGCGCATGCTGGAAGGCACGTCGCGCGCTCGCGCATGCTGGAAGGCACGTCGCGCTCGCAACTTCCCATTGCGCGCTCGCGACTTGAGTCAGGTAGCTCTCTGACTCTCATTTGCACAACTCGCGTTCGCGAGGATCACATTACGCGGTCGCGACTTTGGCCAGAAGCTCTCTGACTCTCAGTGTGCGCATCTCGCGCTCGCGAATCACACAAGCGCGCTCGCGACTTCATCTCGCGCTCGCGACTTGTGCTGCGCGGTCGCGACTTGAGCCAGAAACCTCTCTGACTCTCGATTGCACTTCTCGTGCTCGCGAGGTTTGAAGACGCGCTCGCGACTTCTCTCTGGGAAGCATCTCGCGCTCGCGACTTTTTCCTGCGCGCTCGCGACTTGTGTTTTCATGCATTTTGGACTTCTTTTTCTCTACAATTACATTCCTTTGCTCAACATGCATGCATCCAATCATTTTTCACCAAAAATACAACATAAGAACATGGATTAAAACAACATACAAGCATTCATATGATGTGAAATCAAATCAACATGATGAACTATGAAGTTATGCAACCATTTATGTGTTATGGTGTTATATTATTGACATGTACATAATAAGCTCCATTGAGGTTAGGTAGAAACCATGTAGATAAGGCTATGTCGCGACATAGAATAGCAGATCTGCGCCCCATACAATTTGGAACTCCGGCTACAGGCCGTTGAGTGGATATGATTAAGCCGTGCGGTGCAAATCCGGTTAGGGGCACCAAAACGGACAATATTGGCATAGGCGAATCCGGTTCGGGGCCTATAGCATACAATTTCATCCAGTTTCATACAGTTTATCTTATCGCTTAGGTTTCACTATAACCTTATGGAGCCATACAGATATTTTAACTTGCTATTGCATGAATTAGACAGTAAAATAAACAGTAAGAAAGATCATCAAGGTGAAATGAAAGCCGTATGTTATGTGTGATTATATGTACTTACATAATTCTTTCTGCATATATGTGTGCTTAATTATGTCTTTCTATATTGAGATATCCACTGAGCTGTAATAGCTCAGCGAGTTACCTGTTTAACTCGCAGGTTTTGAGACTGGTTTTTAGAGCGACAGCGTACAACTGCAGCAGTTCATCTGTAGAAGACACGGTCTTCAGGGTAGCTCCCTATTTTGATATGTATCTTTTATTATTCTTTCATGGCATGTACAGGGCACACAGTTGGGCCCATCTCATTTTGAACACTTGTATATATATATATAAATATTCAGTACACTAGTAATGTAAACTTCATCTGTAGATATATATATAAATATTCAGTATTATGATATCAGCATGTCTAATCATACAGTCAACCAGTGTTGTAGCATCTCGACTCGGTTCATTCGGGTTAACGGGTGGACCGGGAAGGGGTGTTACAAATTGTGGTATCAGAGCCCTAGGTTTAGTTTGCCCGGGGTTTGCATTCATAAGTCAGTATATGTACATGCCATGACTACCCTGATGAACTAAGCAGTTGTTGTTCTTTAGGAGGATGTCACAAGAAGGTACGAGTGAGTCACACGCCTCCAGAGCAGGGGAGGGTGAGGCTCCAGCAGCACCAGGTCAAGAAGCGTTGTTAAAGCAACTCGCAGACACTTTTAGACAGATGGCAGGGGTGATGCCGCAAGCCCCAATAGTAGTAGAAAGAGAAAGGAAGCCCCCACTAGAGAAGCTTCGGAAATATGGGGCGAAAGAATTCAGTGCTAACAAGGATGATAGTCCAGAAAGAGCTGAGTATTGGTTAGATGGGACATCGAGAGTTCTGGAACAATTGCAGTGTACAGCCGAAGACAAGTTGATTTGTGCCACTTCATTGCTGATAGAGGAGGCATATACATGGTGGACCACTGTGCAACAGAGAGTAACAGCAGATCAGTGTACTTGGCAATTCTTCTTGGATGAATTCAAGAAGAAGTTCATTACCGAGGCTTACCTAGATGCGAGAAGGAAAGAATTCTTATACCTGCGACAGAACAGAATGTCTGTAGCTGAATATGAAAGAGAATTTACTAGACTCAGCAGGTATGGTAAGCAGATAGTGGCTACAGAAGCCGAAAGGTGTAAGAAGTTTCAAGAAGGCTTGAATGATGAGATTCAGATGGGAGTGGTAGCTTCCAGATTCAGAGAATTCTCAGCCTTGGTAGAGGCAGCTCAAGAGATAGAGCGAATACAGGCCAATCAGCGTTCTAGACGCCAGCGGTCTCAGCAGAGAAGAGACCAGACTCAGAGTGCACCCAGTACACATCAGCCGGAGAGCAAGAAATTCAGAGGTGCAAGTAGTTCATCTGGTTCTAGGCCTCCTTTTAGTCAAGGCTTAGTCAGGGGCACTAATATGCCAGCAGCATCAGTGGTGGCTAGTTCTACCAGTGGGAGTCGAGGTTCAGGCAGAGGTTCTGGTAGAGGCACTGGTAGAGGTGCAGAGTCAGCCGGTTATACTTCGTCACCTTGTGAGCATTGTGGCAGACGACATGGTGGAGATTGTTGGTTGGTGACTGGTAAATGTTGGACATGCGGAGCCTCAGACCATCAGAAGAAGGATTGTCCAAAAAGGGCAAGAGTTCCTACACCGTTCATAGTAGGCCGAGGTCGAGACGAGACCTCCGGAGTGCAGAGACAGCAGTCAGAGACTGTGGACAGGCCTGAGACCAGGGGTCCAGCCAGGGTTTATGCCATACGAGCCAGAGAAGATGAGGAAGCCCCAGATGTCATAGTTGGTGAGTTTTCTTTATGTGATCATAGAGTTTATGCTTTAATTGATCCTGGCTCATCTCATTCATACATTAGTGTGCCTACACCCTGGGTTAAAGGGTTAGCGGTTGCACATGTGGGTCAGGGTATGTTGGTTACCAATCCATTAGGAGATGTAGTAACAACTCACACGGTGATCAAAGACTGTCCAATTGTTATTCATGGAAAGGAATTTCCAGGAGATCTTATGGAGTTGCCATTTAGGGAATTTGATGTTATTTTGGGCATGAATTGGTTATCTCGACATAATGCTCTAGTTGATTGTGCAAAGAAAAGGGTGACATTATCTACACCAGCAGGGGAAGAGATTACAGTAGTCGGGAAGCGGCGAGATTTTCTGGGTAATGTGATATCAGCCATAGCAGCAAAGAGATTCATACAGAAGGGTTGTGAAGCATACTTGGTATGTGCATTGACCGTAGAGAAAGAAAAGTCAAAAGTGCAAGACATACCAACAGTGTGTGATTATCCAGACGTATTTCCAGATGAGTTACCAGGGCTACCACCAAGGAGGGAAGTGGAGTTTACCATAGATGTCTTTCCTGGATCAGCACCAGTATCAATTGCACCTTACAGAATGGCACCAGCAGAGTTAAAAGAGTTAAAGATTCAGCTGCAGGAGTTATTGGATAAAGGCTTTATCAGACCCAGTGTATCACCTTGGGGAGCACCGGTATTATTTGTTAAGAAGAAAGATGGATCATTCAGATTGTGCATTGATTACAGACAGCTGAATAAACTGACAATTAAGAATAAGTATCCATTGCCTCGCATAGATGATTTGTTTGATCAGTTAAAAGGTGCAGGTATGTTTTCTAAGATCGACCTCAGGTCGGGATATCATCAGTTGCGTATAAAGGAAGAAGATATCGCTAAGACTGCATTCAGGACCCGATATGGTCACTTTGAATTTTTAGTAATGCCATTCGGTCTCACAAATGCACCGGCGGTTTTCATGGATCTCATGAACCGCGTATTTCATTCATACCTGGATCAGTTTGTGGTGGTGTTTATAGATGACATTTTGGTTTACTCCAGAGACAGGGTAGAACATGATAAGCATTTACGGATTGTACTTCAGACATTGAGAGATAAACAACTGTATGCTAAGCTCAGTAAGTGTGAGTTTTGGCTAGAAGAAGTTTCTTTCTTAGGACATGTGGTGTCATCGGAGGGTATCAGAGTGGATCCTAAGAAGATTGAAGCTATTGTTGATTGGAGACCACCCAGAAATGTCACAGAAGTTCGAAGTTTTCTGGGTTTAGCCGGTTATTACAGAAGGTTTGTAAAAGGATTCTCCATCATTGCATCACCTTTAACCAGACTGTTGAAAAAAGAGGTTGTATTTCAATGGGGTGCTAGATGTCAGCAGAGTTTTGACACTTTGAAGAGAAAGTTAACTGAAGCATCAGTGTTAACTCAGCCAGTGTCAGGTAAAGACTTTGAGATTTACAGTGATGCCTCTCATACTGGGTTGGGATGTGTACTCATGCAAGATAAGAAAGTGGTCGCCTATGTCTCTAGACAATTGAAACCACATGAGTTGAATTATCCAACCCATGATTTAGAACTGGCAGCCATTGTTCTAGCATTCAAAGTATGGCGGCATTATCTGTATGGTGAAAAGTGTTACATTTACACAGATCATCAGAGTTTAAAGTATTTGCCGACACAGAAAGATTTGAATTCAAGACAACGGAAGTGGATGCAGATTCTGGCTAATTATGATTATGTCATTAATTATCATCCAGGCAAAGCTAATGTGGTAGATGATGCCCTTAGCCGGAAATCATTATTTGCTTTGAGAGCAATGAGAATTAACCTGGAGATGCAACAGCAGGGAGTTATCCTAGCACAGATGCAAGTACAACCATCTTGGCTTCAGGAAGTTGCAGAAGCACAGAAGAAAGATGCACAAATAGCCCTATGGGTTAAATAAGTCCAGGTAGATCATGGTGGGAAATTTAGATTGGATAGCAATGGAGTTTTGTTTTATGTAGATAGAATTGTTGTACCACAGACAGGGGAGGTCAGACAAAAGATTCTGCATGAAGCTCATAACAGTCCATATACAATGCATCCAGGTAGCACCAAGATGTATCAAGATTTGAAGAAAGGCTACTGGTGGCCAGGCATGAAAAGAGACATCGGAGATGTTGTAACAAGATGTTTAACATGTCAACAAGTAAAGGCAGAGCATCAAATGCCAGCTGGTTTACTTCATCCAATAATATTGCCAACATGGAAGTGGGATCAGATCACGATGGATTTTGTTACTGGCTTACCTCAGACACAGCGGAAGCATGATGCAGTATGGGTAATTGTGGACAGATTAACCAAGTCTGCTCATTTCCTACCAGTTAAGACGGACTATTCTCTGGACAAGTTAGCAGAAATTTATGTTAGTGAGATAGTTCGACTACATGGAGTTCCATCATCCATTATCTCTGATCGTGATCCAAGGTTTACATCGAAGTTCTGGGGTAAACTTCAAGAGGCATTAGGAACGAAACTGCATTTCAGCACTGCATTTCATCCGCAGACAGATGGGCAATCAGAGAGAGTGATTCAAATCCTGGAAGACATGTTGAGATCATGTGTTATTGAATTTGAAGGCAGTTGGGACAAATATGTATCTCTCATGGAGTTTGACTACAACAACAGCTATCAAGCGAGCATCAAGATGGCACCCTATGAAGCATTGTATGGTAGAAAATGCAGAACACCTGTATGTTGGACAGAACTTAGTGAGAAGAAGATTTTGGGTCCAGATTTGGTGAGAGACACAGAAGAGAAAGCAGAAATCATCAGAAGACGGCTGAAGGAAGCAAGTGATCGACAGAAGTCCTATGCTGATTTAAAGAGAAGGGATATTGAGTATTCAGTTGGGGATAAAGTATTTTTGAAGGTTTCACCATGGAAGAAGATCCTAAGGTTTGGACAAAAGGGTAAGCTAAGTCCTAGGTTCATTGGTCCATACGAGATTGTTGAACGCGTAGGACCATTAGCCTATCGCCTAGCATTACCTCCAACCTTAGATCGAATCCATAATGTATTTCATGTATCCATGTTGAGGAGATACAGATCAGACCCCTCACATGTGTTATCAGCAAACGAGATTGAAATTCAGCCGGATCTCACGTATGAAGAAGAACCAGTTCATATTCTAGCCAGAGAAACTAAAGAATTGCGGAACAAGAAAATAGCATTGGTGAAAGTTCTTTGGAGGAATCATAAGACAGAAGAAGCAACTTGGGAATCAGAAGAAACCATGCGACAACAATATCCGCATTTGTTTACAACAGGTAAACTTCGGGACGAAGTTTTTATGTAGAAGGGGAGAACTGTAACATCCTCTTGAGTTGAGTCGGGTTGAACCAAACCTGGTTGGGGTAGAATGGATGATAAGTGGACTTATTTGCATGAAAAGTTTAGGACTTGTTTGCCTCCAAACATATAGCTTGGGTAGTAAGTTGTAGCCTTTGTATACTTGAGGTACCAATTAGAGAGTTTACACAGCCAAATCACTTCTTCTAGAGTCTACCCGTTCCTATCATTGTCACTTTCCTATTTTCACATTTTTCATTTTCTTCTTACGTTTCCCTTCCATTTCCTTGCAATTTTTATGCAAGTTACGCAGTAAGTCCACTCCAAGTAAGTAGAATTCCTTGAAGTTATATGTTATTCACTCTTTAATTGAGTTATATTGGAGATGAGTTATGAGAATTCTTGTGTATAGGAGAAGAAAGTTCAAAAGTTGCAGAAAAGAGAAGCTGAAACAGAGTTCAAGCTTTTGACGTCAAGGTTTGATATCTCATGTTGTTTATTAGTTTCTTTGCATGTAAATTGTGTGGTGTGTTGCTAGTGAGATGATATGTTGCTTATTGTTGAGTGAGAAGATTGGATATGATGTGAAAACAGGGGATGAATATATGAAGTGGAAACAGAGTTTGCTGGAAATTTTACCAACAACTTCATCTTGATTTTGAACCCATTTAATGATGGAATTAGGAATTGTCATAGAAGAGTTATTTGTTTCTTTCTGTGTTAGCTTGACACGCGTTTTTGAATCACTCAATTTGGAATTTGCTATTGAGAGTTATGGCCAAAAGAATACAGACTGCACAGAATCACGTCGCGCGCTCGCGCATGCTGGAAGGCACGTCGCGCTCGCAACTTCCCATTGCGCACTCGCGACTTGAGTCAGGTAGCTCTCTGACTCTCATTTGCACAACTCGCGTTCGCGAGGATCACATTACGCGGTCGCGACTTTGGCCAGAAGCTCTCTGACTCTCAGTGTGCGCATCTCGCGCTCGCGAATCACACAAGCGCGCTCGCGACTTCATCTCGCGCTCGCGACTTGTGCTGCGCGGTCGCGACTTGAGCCAGAAACCTCTCTGACTCTCGATTGCACTTCTCGCGCTCGCGAGGTTTGAAGACGCGCTCGCGACTTCTCTCTGGGAAGCATCTCGCGCTCGCGACTTTTTCCTGCGCGCTCGCGACTTGTGTTTTCATGCATTTTGGACTTCTTTTTCTCTACAATTACATTCCTTTGCTCAACATGCATGCATCCAATCATTTTTCACCAAAAATACAACATAAGAACATGGATTAAAACAACATACAAGCATTCATATGATGTGAAATCAAATCAACATGATGAACTATGAAGTTATGCAACCATTTATGTGTTATGGTGTTATATTATTGACATGTACATAATAAGCTCCATTGAGGTTAGGTAGAAACCATGTAGATAAGGCTATGTCGCGACATAGAATAGCAGATCTGCGCCCCATACAATTTGGAACTCCGGCTACAGGCCGTTGAGTGGATATGATTAAACCGTGCGGTGCAAATCCGGTTAGGGGCACCAAAACGGACAATATTGGCATAGGCGAATCCGGTTCGGGGCCTATAGCATACAATTTCATCCAGTTTCATACAGTTTATCTTATCGCTTAGGTTTCACTATAACCTTATGGAGCCATACAGATATTTTAACTTGCTATTGCATGAATTAGACAGTAAAATAAACAGTAAGAAAGATCATCAAGGTGAAATGAAAGCCGTATGTTATGTGTGATTATATGTACTTACATAATTCTTTCTGCATATATGTGTGCTTAATTATGTCTTTCTATATTGAGATATCCACTGAGCTGTAATAGCTCAGCGAGTTACCTGTTTAACTCGCAGGTTTTGAGACTGGTTTTTAGAGCGACAGCGTACAACTGCAGCAGTTCATCTGTAGAAGACACGGTCTTCAGGGTAGCTCCCTATTTTGATATGTATCTTTTATTATTCTTTCATGGCATGTACAGGGCACACAGTTGGGCCCATCTCATTTTGAACACTTGTATATATATATATAAATATTCAGTACACTAGTAATGTAAACTTCATCTGTAGATATATATATAAATATTCAGTATTATGATATCAGCATGTCTAATCATACAGTCAACCAGTGTTGTAGCATCTCGACTCGGTTCATTCGGGTTAACGGGTGGACCGGGAAGGGGTGTTACAATTACTTTAGGAATTTGAACAATAAGTTAGGAAGGGTGCAAGGAAGGAAAAGTGTGGATTACCTCAATAGGTATTCATTCACAAAGGATGGACGAATGACCATTCTAACATCATTTTCCTCAAAAGAAGTGTATGAAGACCAATGTAAAAAGGAAAGTATGAGAATTGAGGTTGTAAAGGAAGAAAAAGAGATTGAAAATAAAATGAGTGAAAATACACATAGTGCATATAAAAAGAAAGAGGGAAAAGAAAAAGAAAAGAATATGAGTTTGATAGCTAGGACAAGTGAGGATAAACATGCTTTGTACAACAATCACCCTATACTTGTACCTTTGTGCAAGGGAGCTAATTTGGCCACTAATGATCTTAACCCATCCTTGCCAAGCGTGTTTGTTGATCTTTTGTAGGACTTTGAACATGCATTTCTAGAAGAGATTGCCCAATCTTCATTTGAGGGTAAAAAGGTGGTTCTTGCACCATTGACACCTCAAGAAGTGAATATTGATCAGAAAAAGTTGCTTGAGAGAGAGAAAGAGGCCGCAAAAGATACCAAACAAATTAATGGCCCAATGGAGTTCACTGATGTCTTTCCTGAAGAATTGCCTAGTGGATTGCCACCTTTGAGAGGGATAGAACATCAAATCGACTTCATTCTTGGCTCCACCATTCCAAATCGACCAGTCTATAGAAGCAATCCAATGGAGACAAAGGAGTTGCAAAGACATATTCAGGTTCTAGCAACCAATGGAGTTCAATACGGTCTAAAAAGGAGAAGAAGAGTAAAGAAAAAGGTATGGATTCTAAGGAAAAGTGGTCTGATCCTAGCAATCAAAAGGATACCTCAAATTTTAACTAAGATTCGAGGACGAATCTTTTTGAGGAAAGGGGGAATGATACGGATCCATTGGTGCTTCCTAGTGGGAATATTACAAGGAGCCATGCCAAGCGATATAGGGCAGCCATGTCCTTATATGTTCACCAAATTACACAAGAGCTTCATGATGTGGCATTTAACAAGTGTTGTGTGGAACTTGAAGGCACATCTAGGCTTCTTACAATGTTGGAGACATGTGCTGTTAGTGTAGCACACCTAGCCATGCTAATATGTAAGGGATGTGGGCTTGGACGTGTTCTTATCCCTTATTGCTTGATTTGGTCTAATTAATATGTAAGGGATATGGGCTCATAGTGTTTATGTAAGTTGTATTAGGTTGATTTTATGATGCATGCAATCTGCCCAATATTAAGTTGTCTATTTTGGGCTAAAAATGATTCTCTTTTGTGTATACTAGTTAGGCCCATGTGTTTTGGCTTTAGGGCAGCCTAGTTAGATACTCTTCTTTAGAGTTAGGTTTATTTGAGGCATATAAATAGCCTCCTTAAGATGTAAAACGGGATTTTGGCATTTTGAATCAAAGACAGATTATTCATGCTCTTGCATGTTCTTCTTTATTAGAGAGATTGTGAGAATTTGCTATCCTCTAATTGCATCAAGAATTAAGGTAAACTTATCAACTCGTTGTGGCGTTTATCTTGTTCTTCTTTACTCGATTATTGGTGTTCTTGCTTCCTTAAGCTTTGGGTGCCATAGAGGGGGATTCATCTTAATCTTTGATCCGATCCACTCGATTAGGGGGTCTAGGAATTCATTTCCTTCTGGGTCCTTATCATTAAGATGATTGACATAGTTGTTTCTGCTAATATGGTCTGTGGTTTCCAAGATCTGTCAGCAAACTAGAAACAATCAGGTGTGTTCCTTTCAAAGTACTTTTGGAAGAAATTATGAGTTTGGAACTTCATTAAATTGTGATCTCTCTCTCTTATCTCTCCCCCGCTTCTGGATTTATTTCAACCATTAATACCCCATTCATATCTCAACTGATGCCAGTTGTGCTGTGATAACAAGCAATATTCCCTTCTTCCCATAATTCTTGTCCTAGTTTGACTTTTACCTGTGTTAACGAAATTATATATAGTTAATATGGTTAAACTATAATTTTTGCTTTGTTTTTTTTTTTCCTAATATTATTTAGTAGATAATACATGTCATTCTATTATAATTAAATGACTCGTACTAAATTGTTTGGCTTAAGTTTACCCGTTGTCCTTGAATTCAACCCTTTTTCTTTTTGTCGTCCCTATTCGGTTCATCCCTTAAGTTACTAATCTTTTATAGGTGTCACAGCAAAATGATTTTTGTCGATTTAAATCAACTCTGGCTGCTGGAATGCCAGTTGGACGCCATGCTTGCTTAAAAATGATTAAAAATTTTATAGCTCACAAGTCTTTCTTTCCCTCCACCTGAGCACAACCTCTCTCTCCAATTTCATCTTTGCTTTTTCTCTCTCCTCCAACCCATCACTAATAGAGAACCATAGCTCATCACCTCTGAAGAAAACAAGAGAATCAAACACACCAAGAAAAAAAAGCAAACAATTGCAAAAGAATAAATCCATCCTTAAAATTTCTCACGAGGATACCATATTTATCCCCAAATTCAACAACTGGGAAGCCAAAAAACAAAAATTTGTAAAAAATAACATACTGTGTTTATGTTTCTCGTCCAATCTCTCTCTATATTTCAAGTTAAATCTTAGTCCCAATTATCAGATGGTGTTCATCTGTGACTCTGGTTCTGTATCTGTAGCTCAAATGCTTGTTTTTGCAAAACAAACCCAAATCTGAACTTGTCTTGTTTTTGCATGCTATTGGTCGGTTAAGGAATTTTCTAGAAGAAGCGGAAGGATTCAATTGGAAAATGAGACGTTGATTGTTCCAAAACTCTATAAATTGCTAATGACGGCAAAGAATAAGGTGCTTTTCAAAATCTGATTGCATTCTCACCAACCTTTTCATCTCCATTGTCGTCATTTTCCTTCATTGGTGGAACAATATCAACAGGTCTCTTGATTCCCTCCTTTAGAGCCTGTCACCATTGTGTTCTATTTCTCCAAATATCTTAATCACCTTCGAAAAAACCCTCAAGAACATACCAATCCAACCCATTTCTCCCATTTTTACCATATACAAAAAGGCAGAGGGCCAAAAATTAGAAGATTAAGTGTACATCTACAAATTGATGCTTGGAGATTTTTCACCAAAAGGTATTTGCTTTATTTATGTACTAACTGATTATACAAATCAATGCATGTTTAAGTCTTTAGTTAACTAAAGTTATTAGGTGGATCCAATTATATTATTATTTTATTCACCCTTCTAACTCTAATATTTTTTTTTAAATGATCCTTAATATAATTTTAGAGTGTTAATATATCTAAATTTTAGAATTAGAGTGCCCGGAGTATAAAGGTCATTTTAGAGTGAATATGCAATAAGTCTATAAGTTGAGAGTATTTTCCTAGATTAAACCAACTACAAACAAGCAGATAAGTAGAGTTTAAAGTTAGCCTTTCAACATATAAATGAGGTCAAGCTTAAGTTCAAGCATGTCTGAGTTTCACAAGATTCAACTCATTTATAACCCTAGCTCAACTTAATCAATTTTAAATTCCAATTTTTTTTTTTTTTTTTGAAAGGATTTTCAATTCCAATTGATCAAAGAAATCTCTGATCTTGAGCTATAAGATCGCCTACCGACATCACCCTAGAGTACTACCGATCAAGCATAAATAATAAATAAACAAATAATAAATGTACCTTTAAAATAAAAAAAAATACAACTTGATCAAACTAATCTAGTTCGATTTTTTAAGATTTTTGATAATCTCAGTTTCAATTATACTAAAAAATGGTTTTTTTTTTTTTTTTTTTCCCAAACTGAATGGAACCAGAAACACACTGATCTAAACAACCAATATCGTAAGCTGATCCTGTTCAATTCCAAAGTTCAGTTTAAGAAAAAATGAAAATTAAATTTATAGTTTTTGCAGTTTGGTTCGGAACAGAACTGCTTGATTCCACAGCGCCCTAAATAATTGCACTGAAAATAATAGCAAGAACAAATCTATGTCCAACCGTTCCATCTTTCAACATAGGTTTCTTAACAACCAGAATAAAAGCTAATTACATAAAAAAAAAATTAAAAATAAAAAAAGATATGCCTTTTCATTTCATTGGCAGCAGGGTGATGCAGTCCTCAAGTGAGGCATTGTACAAAGTCGTACGGAGCAAAGATACTGCTGATCAACCTTTGTTGCAGTATCTCACTACAAATTATCTCAGTATCTAAGTACAGATATTGCTGAAATTTTATTGCAACAGGAATGTGCCCAGAAATATCTCATTACTCCACTGATAAACCAAAGGCTTGAACAAAGCCCATTTTATCTGCAAGTACAAATTATGGGCATTAGAAGTCGCAGATGCTTAAATTTGGAAATTAAGAAAACAGGATTGAAACGTATTACTTCATTCATTCCATAATTTTTGTCCTACTCTCTTTTTTCATTTGTCCCAAATTATAATCCTATTTTCTTTTTTTAGAAAAAAGAGAACTTTTTAAGTTTCTCATCAAGTTTCCAATTAACTTTGATTGTCTTAATTCTAGAATTAAAAAAAATTAAATTTTGAATAGTTTCAGTTTCAAGCATAATTTGGCTTATTTTTACCTGTTGTTGTTCCCCTTTCTCTGCCATTCGCAAACTTCAATTCATCTCTCAGAAATTGACAATCTTTTATAAGTGTAACAGTAAAACGACTTTTTCGATTTAATTCAATTCCGGCTATCGGAATGTCGACTAGAAAACTCCTTAACCGACCAATAGCATGCAAAAACAAGACAAGTTCAGATTTGGGTTTGTTTTGCAAAAACAAGCATTTGAGCTACAGATACAGAACCAGAGTCACAGATGAACACCATCTGAGAATTGGGACTAAGATTCAACTTGAAATGTAGAGAGAGATCGGACGAGAAACATAAACACAGCATGTTATTTTTTACAAATTTGGGTTCCCAGTTGTTGAATTTGGGGATAAATGTGGTATCCTCGTGAGAAATTTTAAGGATGGATTTATTCTTTTGCAATTGTTTGCTTTTTTTTCTTGGTGTGTTTGATTCTCTTGTTTTCTTCAGAGGTGGTGAGCTATGGTTATCTATTAGTGGTGGGTTGGAGGAGAGAGAAAAAGCAAAGATGAAATTGGAGAGAGAGGTTGTGCTCAGGTGGAGAGAAAGAAAGACTTGTGAGCTATAAAAATTTTAATCATTTTTAAGCTAGCATGGCGTCCAACTGGCATTCCAGCAGCCAGAGTTGATTTAAATCGACAAAAATCATTTTGCTGTGACACCTATAAAAGATTAGTAACTTAAGGGATGAACCGAAGAGGGACGACAAAAAGAAAAAGGGTTGAATTCAAGGACAGCGGGTAAACTTAAGCCAAACAATTTAGTAGGAGTCATTTAATTATAACAGAATGACATGTATTATCTACTAAGTAATATTAAGAAAAAAAAACTAAGCAAAAATTATAATTTTACCATATTAACTATATATAATTTTGTTAATACAGGTAAAAGTCAAACTAGGACAAGAATTATGGCATGAAGGGAATATTGCTTGTTATCACAGCACAACTGGCATCGGTTGAGATATGAATGGGGTATTAATGGTTGAAATAAATCCAGAAGCGGGGGAGAGATAAGAGAGAGAGATCACAATTTAATGAAGTTCCAAACTCATAATTTCTTCCAACAGTACTGTGAAAGGAACACACCTTATTGTTTCTAGTTTGCTGACAGATCTTGGAAACCACAGACCATATTAGCAGGAACAGCTATGTCAATCATCTGAGGATACGGAAGTTTCAGATCTGGAAAATAATTCATCATATGTAAGAACTCAAGAATGAATATCGAGTATAATAGATGCTGAAGTATCTCTTGACACTTACTTTCCACAATGCTTTTAAAGGCTTCCTGCAAACAGATTATACCAATTGCCACAGCAGTTAGAGATAATGGTGGGAAGTATTCATATCAGGAAAACCACGTAAAAATGTGAATGATATAAATAACTAATATAAATACTGTACAGAATTCTGCCAAAATTAACGATAATGAATCAGCAGGCAAAGAAACCAATGAATTATTTTTAATTTGTTGAGATTTCAAAAATTTTGTGAGATACTCATTAGCTATTTGACAAATTTTGGAGGAAATTTTAATTTCATATTAGTTTATTTTATACTTATCCTACAAGTAAGATTAAGATAGGCAGCAAGCATGTATTGCTTGTAAGCTTGGAAAGTTAAGTATTAGAATGGTTAAAATTAACTTATGGTTGAGGTATGGCACTGTCTTAAGGCCATCCACTTTGCACTTATTCTATGTAGAAACTCTCAAATATACAAGAGTTGCTGCAATTAATGAAATCTGCCATATTAAGGTTCATTTTACAGAACCTGTAATTTGAGCGTGTATTATGTTGTCACTTCTGCCATTTATAACATATATCAAAAAGGAAAGAAAGAAAAGCCCGACTAAATCGCACAATTCCATTAGGTTACACGTTGGTTTGTCTTGAAGGTATTTTGATAGGTGTTACCTAGAAATAATAATTCAACAAAAAAAAAAAAAGAAAAAAAAAAGGAAGATTATAACGCAACATGTTATGTCATAAGGATCACCTCATCTTTGGTTAGCCAGGGATTGTACAGCATTTCCTCTCCAACAGTACTAACCTGTGCGTCACACAAAGGTTAGCATGATCAGCTGGACAAATCAGATATATAACAGAGGTAAGAAATGGCTCCATACAGTGAATCCCTTCTAATCATGAGCAGGATAGATCAAAGTATCCTTGGGCAAGGTGAATATCTGATTCCAACAAAAATACAGCCAGGTTAACTCATGTTTCATTATCTGTACACTTTCTAGTTTATTCATTTCATGTCCTTGACTGGACCTAGTTAAGGTTGATATGTCTATAATTTGGAGTCATTGAGCTAAACTAACTGAAAGTTGGTACCCAAATAATTAGAACTCATATTGGTGACATAAAAAAGACTACCAGTCTGGTTGAGTGTGATAAGCATACCCACAGGCATATGGAATTTTTAGTTGGTACTCCTATGTGTGGTACTAGGTCTGGAATATTCCTAAATGATCATTAAATACATGTATACATTAAGATGGTTAATCTTCCATTTGGAATATTCATTAGTTAATCATGAGATAGGAATGAAGTTTATTGTATACATATGCATAGGAATAACCATATTGATAAAGTACCACTGGTTAAGGAATAAAATAGATTGTGCTAATAATTGATATTGTGGTTAATAGTAGGGACTCATATCAGCTGGCATAGATGATTATTAAGACTATTGTACCTTTACATATTGCTCTATATCATGTATGAATTAAATGCATTGTTTCTACCTATATAGTGTCGAATGCATATCCAGTGAAATATAGCCACATCAATTCCATTACTAGGATGGAATTGGGGCATATTTAATCAAGGTTAGCAGATATGCATTGCCCATATCCATGACATTTGGGAATTATAACTTGATCCATCATGTCCAATGATGTGTCCAAGGTACCTATATATAGATATTAATAAGGGTCAAATCCAATGATGCCCCATAAATGACATATGCATTTACATTAGAATGATTTACTAGATATAACCTAGCTAAACACTTAGTTGGTCAAAACTGATCTCTTCTAATAGCTAAGATGGACACACATATGGTATCAAGTTAGGCATATACTAGCATAATTAATACAACCACTTAGGAACATGATGCTTGCATCTATAATACTTAATCGACAAATGACCCAAGCATGTATTGACTAAACCTATCCACAGTTGTATCCGATAGTGTTTACTTACAATCTGATGCATCGCAAACTTTGTACAATCTAAATCAAAATTGTTCCTATATTGATAAGCACGAACATAGACGCAGGATATAATCTACAAAATTTGTATCATGATCTGAATACAATGAGCTTATAAGCAATATTATATATTTTGAGTGAGTAGGGATGGATATTTGCCCCTAGACATCATTGGTATGATAATTATATGATCATTAACTGACTTGATATTAACTTGGTATACTGGATGATAAAATATTGACTATAGCTATAATTTTAGAAAGGTATAATTTAGATAGAAATGACATTGATCCACTACTTCAATGGTCAATGATCATACATGACAAATCAAACACGTAGATACTAGGACAATCTGGATTGTCCAATAATAGGTCACTACCCCATTATTAACCGGCCACTAAGTATTATACGCCCTATCTTATTAGGATGATCATTCATATAATCACCCCAACTAATATGCGTACCCAACCATTATGATATGAAATAGTATGATACACATAGCCATTACGCTTATGGTACCTGGATATATCAATACTGGTTGAGCTCAGCAGAATCACTGGTGATATCATACTTATAGGTATATTCTAGGTATACCTATCCTAGATAGTCTTTAATTATCATACTGAGATATATTGTGTAATTGTTGGTATATGGAGACTTCGGGATACCCTTTTTTTTAACTTAGGTTGATGTATATGGGTTATTATATCCAATTATCTATGAATAAATTGGATAAGAATGAATCTTATTATCTAAGGGTATGTATATACCAATTAGTCGTATGACCCGTATGGTTGATGACATAATTATCATATCCAACCAATTGGATATAATAACCCGTATTTCAATGTCCCATGGGCCAGGTGGAAGTTATGATATTCACCTGAAAAATTTTCCATGGCTACGATAAATCTACACCCATGCATCAATATATTTGGGTATGAATAGCCTGGATGGTCATAATATTTTCAACATGATATTACATTAGGGTATGCTGAACATTAGCCCATGGTATCTATCTTATCTGTTAGGTATGATTGTATACCCTTATGGATGGTGCCAGATATTAACTAATTATCCCTACTCATTCTATTGATATCTATACACATTATACGACCTACCCAAAACTGGTTGAGTCAACATTGGATCCTCTGTAAGCATATCCTACCCTCATTTACAATCTGGATTTTACATGAGTCACTAAGCGATCATATTTTAAAATTTTGATAGTTAAAAGTATACTGGCCAAAATATGACCTCGAATAGAAGTAAAGAAGAAGGAAGAAATATAAGAGAAAGCACCAAATGGATAACTCAACTACTATGTATCAATTCTTTAGCACTTACCTGGTATAGCCTTGTAAAAACTTCTTTGAAGATCCTCTTTGTGCTTGGAAAGATAAGCATCTCCACCCATATAAGCAAGAACCAAGCATGGATAAACAACTCCTGTAAATGCAATCTATTTCAAGAAGGAATCAATAATTCAACAATCAAATTTCTTCATAATCGATTCAATAGCTTAAAACATCATAAATTGAAGTAGGCTAGGAAAATAGATATCATGAGAGGAAGTTGTGAGAAATGGCCAAGATCAATAAGAAGGGACGATGAGAATAGGGATTTGGTGACTGCATACAAGTTATTATCGAGAAGGAACAAGATGGAGAAGAAAAAGGGGAGAGATGAAATTAGGGATTTTAGACTAAATCAAAACGGTGCGTTTTGTTGTAAAAAACGGGGTTTTGATCATTTCTAGGGGCTTAGTTTTGTGGGTAAATTGGAAATCTTAATTTAAGTATTAAAAATAAAATTTAAATTCTTCTAATTTATTTTGAATTTTTTAAAATATGGTAAATAATTACTATTAGAGTCTTTTAGTTAAATAAAATGAAATTAAAATAAAATTTTTTAAATATATTATTTTCTATGATTTTCACGTATTTGGATTATTTATACATTATTATATTTTAAAAATTTTTATAATTCTAATTTTAATAAAAAAAAATAGAAGTATGAAATTATAAATTTGACTAATATATCAAATACGAATTCCTTTTTTAGTCTAATAAAATTTTTTGAAAAAAAGTAAACTATAGAAGTTTGAATTAAAGAAAAAATGGTTATTTAGACATATTTCTCTCTTTTTATTTGATATTTTATTCTATTATTTTGAAATTTATTGAATTTCATTTAAATTTTTATGATTTAATAATACGTAATTTTTTAAAAATACTTTTTAAAAATTACATATAAGATAATTAGACATTTGAGAATTTAATTTTTTTTAAAATATTATTTAAATAAATATATAAGGCTTTAAAATTTTTAAATTTAATCTCATTTAGTGAGAAAAAATTTTTCAGTGTCAATATTGTTTTTTGCACATTAATCTGCTGAGAACTTGAAGTAATTTAATACAAATAAATTGCTTGAAGTTGGCCTGAACGTTTTTGTCTTTGTCCCTTAAGGAAGATAAAAGAGTGGAGGCACGGGCGATAGGTTTAACATCGAATCACTTTCAATAATAGCACAATTTAGCTAAGTGCTGCCCGATTTTCACCATCAAATTGAATATCATAACAACAATGCTTCGTTTAAATATACTTCGACTTTCTCTTTCGATGTCATGATCCTTTTCAAAGTCGTAATACGCAGTGCCCAGATTCTGCACAATGAGCAATTATGCGGCGTCGTCTTCTGGGCTCTCAAGCAAGCTCTTGTTTCGCCAGCTTTTCGAGGAGGAGTCCTCTACTTATACCTATTTGCTGGCTGATGTTGCTCACCCTGATAAACCTGCTCTGGTTTTCTTTTTTTCTTTTTTTTATCATCAATTTTTCTTTATTCTTGTGATATATATATATATATATATATGTGAGTGTGATTACCTTTTCTGTGCAGTTGATTGATCCAGTTGATAAAACAGTGGACAGAGACCTCTCCCTTGTAAAAGAGTTAGGGTTAAAGCAAATTTATGCTATAAATACTCATGTGCATGCTGATCATGTGATGGGAACTGGATTGATAAAGGTTTGGCTGCATTTAATTTGCAAATTACATTTATAAATGCAAATGTTTCATCAGTTTTTATGCTCAATTTGCAGACAAAGCTTCCTGGCGTGAAATCTATTATTTCAAAAGCTAGCAATTCAAAAGCAGATCTTCTCATTCAAGCTGGTGATAAAATACATTTCGGCGATTTGTTTCTGGAGGTACCATTCATGTTATTAGCTTTTGTAATATAGCTTTTTTGTGCAAAGTAATTGAAGAATGGCCGAATCATCTCAAATATCCTAAAATCTTCAGAGTCTTAATTCTGTCAGCCTATCCTGGATATTTTAAATCTGCATATGTACGCTGAAATAAAAGAACTGGGTATTTAGCAAAAATTGGATATTTGTAACTTGTTTTAAGAGAAAAAAGAAGTGTGCAGAACATTAGGCTATAAAGATTGTAGTGTTATCTTTATTCTGCCGATAAAGATTGTTGTTAGATTAAGGTTCAACAGTCATTTGTGGCAAATAATTTTAGCAGCAAAGGAAAGGGGTTCCTTGGAAGTTAGATGAAGCAACCAACTCTTGATATTTCTTACCAAAAAAAACAAAAAAAAAAATTATACTAGAAAATATGAAATTTCATAATCTAGGATTAATAGTTGGAGTTAAAGAAGATGCAAGTCAATCTTTCCTTATCCCAGCAACCAAAGAAAATTTATAAACTACATTATTTCCTTGAAGTCACCAAGTTTATGAGTACTAAAAAATAATCATCCAAATAGCTTCCAATACTTCATTCTTTGATTCATCATAACCACGAAACTCAGCTGTGTATGCAACCTCTATTATTTTATCTGTGCTCCTATTCGGTTTTGTGTTCTATTTTAAGAATAGCTAGCTTTAAACTTCCATCCTTAACCTTATCATTATTGATTTGATTATCACACATTGATCTTGATGCCACAAAACAATATTCAAAGGAGAGAAGAAAACTCTTCCAAAGATACACCTCAGATGAGCACAATAGAATATTGTACAACCATCACTAATTTTTCACTTTATAGAACTTCATATTAGTTTATTTTATACTTATCCTACAAGTAAGATTAAGATAGGCAGCAAGCATGTATTGCTTGTAAGCTTGGAAAGTTAAGCATTAGAATGGTTAAAATTAACTTATGGTTGAGGTATGGCACTGTCTTAAGGCCATCCACTTTGCACTTATTCTATGTAGAAACTCTCAAATATACAAGAGTTACTGCAATTAATGAAATCTGCCATATTAAGGTTCATTTTACAGAACCTGTAATTTGAGCGTGTATTATGTTGTCACTTCTGCCATTTATAACATATATCAAAAAGGAAAGAAAGAAAAGCCCGACTAAATCGCACAATTCCATTAGGTTACACGTTGGTTTGTCTTGAAGGTATTTTGATAGGTGTTGCCTAGAAATAATAATTTAACAAAAAAAAAAAAGAAAAAAAAAGGAAGATTATAACGCAACATGTTATGTCATAAGGATCACCTCATCTTTGGTTAGCCTGGGAATGTACAGCATTTCCTCTCCAACAGTACTAACCTGTGCGTCACACAAAGGTTAGCATGATCAGCTGGACAAATCAGATATATAACAGAGGTAAGAAATGGCTCCATACAGTGAATCCCTTCTAATCATGAGCAGGATAGATCAAAGTATCCTTGGGCAAGGTGAATATCTGATTCCAACAAAAATACAGCCAGGTTAACTCATGTTTCATTATCTGTACACTTTCTAGTTTATTCATTTCATGTCCTTGCCTGTGAATGCACTGACTGATAAAGTTGATGTGAACTTCCGCCCTGTAAGTAAATATTAATAAGGTCAGAAACAATGCTTGATATCTTCTACATAATGTACCCTTAAGAAAAATCGAGTGCTCAGTAACATTCCAAAATATAAGTTAGCAAACCTGAAAATCAGTTCTCCCACATCCCCGTATTAGTAAAGCGTCCCCAGTAAAAGCCATCTTTGGTTGTGGCTGATCAGGCCCATCTCCAGTAAGATAAGTAATATAACCTAATGTATGCCTAGGGGTAGCTTGAACCTGTCAAAATAAAATAACAAATGATTGGGTCCAGTAATGGGTGGATAGATGGAGACAAAAAGATGAAATGAACAAAAATCAATGTGCAAAAATAGTGAAAAGATAATAAATGCATTGGTTGCTCTTGCTACTCTTGTACATATTATATTTAGTATATGCATTGCAATGACAATAATGCAATACCATTCTACCATGTATTGTCAGAACACTAATGCTTACTAAGAATAGTACTGGACTAGCATCCTAAGTTGCAAAACAAAATTAGAACCTTCTTGAAAATGTGAACCTATAAATTTAGAGCCATCACCCCAATGACATATTCAAAACAAGATTGTGATGTAGAATCCTTACAACATTATGAAAAAATTAAGTCAAATACTTCTCAAAAGGAAGACTATCAATTGTAATAATTAGACATTTTAGCTAAAATTATTGGTGCCAAATCATATAAGTCACTTTGTAATGGAATTTGCATATGCATATGCCAATACAGCAGGCTGGATTTAGAAAACTTCAGTGGACCTACCAGAGATGAGAAATTCACATTGGGTCATGTATCACTATTTTAAATGTTGTCCTATACTTAAAAAGGATATTGTCGACCTGATTCCTCTCCTTCTTGTTTGTGCCCAATGGCATTGTTTTTATCTTTTGCCAAATTGTCAATTCTTTTTAATTCTATCAGACATTAGCCAAGCTATATATTGATTCTACAATCTCCAACGAAATAATACCACATTCAGCTAAATAATTTTTCCTTTTTTAGATTTCAGTATGACTATTCACTGCCAATCTGTTGGCTGCTGCTCTTCTTAATTTGAAACCTTCATGCTTCATCTCATAAATTGGAGAACAGGATTTCAAATGGACTACTTAGAGGATAAAGACTGTACTTTGAGAAGCCAAGTGTTCTATAAAGTGAAAAATTACTGATGGTTGTACAATATTCTATTGTGCTCATCTGAGATGTATCTTTGGAAGAGTTTTCTTCTCTCCTTTGAATATTGTTTTGTGGCATCAAGATCAATGTGTGGTAATCAAATCAATAATGATAAGGTTAAGCATGGAAGTTTAAAGCTAGCTATTCTTAAAACAAAACACAAAACTCAATAGGAGCACGGATAAAATAATAGAGGTTGCATACACAGCTGAGTTTCGTGTTTATCATGAATCAAAGAATGAAGTATTGGAAGCTATTTGGATGATTATTTTTTAGTGCTCATAAACTTGGTGACTTCAAGGAAATAATGTAGTTTATAAATTTGCTTTGGTTGCTGGGATCAGAAAAGATTGACTTGCATCTTCTTTAACTCCAGCTATTAATCCTAGATTATGAAATTTCATATTTTCTAGTATAAGGTTAAGCATGGAAGTTTAAAGCTAGCTATTCTTAAAACAGAACACAAAACCCAATAGGACCACAGATAAAATAATAGAGGTTGTATACACAGCTGAGTTTCGTGTTTATCATGAATCAAAGAATGAAGTATTGGAAGCTATTTGGATGATTATTTTTTAGTGCTCATAAACTTGGTGACTTCAAGGAAATAATGTAGTTTATAAATTTTCTTTGGTTGCTGGGATAAGGAAAGATTGACTTGTATCTTCTTTAACTCCAACTATTAATCCTAGATTATGAAATTTCATATTTTCTAGTATAATTTTTTTTTTTTGTTTTTTTTGGTAAGAAATATCAAGAGTTGGTTGCTTCATCTAACTTCCAAGGAACCCCTTTCCTTTGCTGCTAAAATTATTTGCCACAAATGACTGTTGAACCTTAATCTAACAACAATCTTTATCGGCAGAATAAAGATAACACTACAATCTTTATAGCCTAATGTTCTGTACACTTCTTTTTTCTCTTAAAACAAGTTACAAATATCCAAATTTTGCCAAATACCCACTTCTTTTAAGTTGGAAGGCAATGTTAAAATTTGCTTCTTATTTCAGCGTGCATATGCAGATTTAAAATATCCAGGATAGGCTGACAGAATTAAGAATATGAAGACTTTAGGATATTTGAGATGATTTGGCCTTTCTTCAATTACTTTGCACAAAAAAGCTACATTACAAAAGCTAATAACATGAATGGTACCTCCAGAAACAAATCGCCGAAATGTATTTTATCACCAGCTTGAATGAGAAGATCAGCTTTTAAATTGCTAGCTTTTGAAATAATAGATTTCACGCCAGGAAGCTTTGTCTGCAAATTTAGCATAAAAACTGATGAAACATTTGCGTTTATAATGTAATTTGCAAATTAAATGCAGCCAAACCTTTATCAATCCAGTTCCCGTCACATGATCAGCATGCACATGAGTATTTATAGCATAAATTAGCTTTAACCCTAACTCTTTTACAAGGGAGAGGTCTCTGTCCACTGTTTTATCAACTGGATCAATCAACTGCACAGAAAAGGTTATCACACACACACACACACACATATATATATATATATAATTAGATCACAAGAATAAAGAAAAATTGATGATAAAAAAAAGAAAAACAGAAAACCAGAGCAGGTTTATCAGGGTGAGCAACATCAGCCAGCAAATAGGTATAAGTAGAGGACTCCTTCTCGAAAAGCTGGCGAAACAAGAGCTTGCTTGAGAGCCCAGAAGACGACGCCGCATAATTGCTCATTGCGCAGAATCTGGGCACTGCGTATTGCGACTTTGAAAAGGATGATGGCGTTGAAAGAGAAAGCCGAAGCATATTTAAACGAAGCATTGTTGTTATGATATTCAATTTGGCGGTGAAATCGGGCAGCACTTAGCTAAATTGTGCTATAATTAAAAGTGATTCGATGTTGAACCTATCGCTCGTGCCTCCACTCTTTTGTCTAGGGACAAAGACAAAAACGTTCAGACCAACTTCAAGCAATTTATTTGTATTAAATTGCTTGAAGTTCTCAGCAGATTAACGTGCAAAAAACAATATTGACACTGAAAAATTTTTTCTCACTAAATGAGATTAAATTTAAAAATTTTAAAGCCTTATATATTTATTTAAAAAATATTTTAAAAAAATTAAATTCTTAAATGTCTAATTATCTTATATGTAATTTTTAAAAAGTATTTTTAAAAAATTAAATATAATTAAATCATAAAAAATTAAATGAAATTCAATAAATTTCAAAATAATAGAATAAAATATCAAATAAAAAGAGAGAAATATGTCTAAATAACCATTTCTTCACTAATTCAAACTTCTATGGTTTACTTTTTTTCAAAAAATTTAATTAGACTAAAAAAGGAATTCGTATTTGATATATTAGTCAAATTTATAATTTCAAACTTCTATTTTTTTTATTAAAATTAGAATTATAAAAACTTTTAAAATATAATAATGTATAAATAATCCAAATACGTGAAAATCGTAGAAAAATAATATATTTAAAAAATTTTATTTGAATTTCATTTTATTTAACTAAAAGACTCTAATAATAATTATTTACTATATTTTGAAAAATTCAAAATAAATTAGAATAATTTAAGTTTTATTTTCAATACTTAAATTAAGATTTTGGATTTACCCACAAAACTAAGCCCCTAGAAATGATCAAAACTCCTTTTTTTACAACAAAACGCACTGTTTTGATTTAGTCTAAAATCCCTAATTTCATCGCTCCCCTTCTTTCTTCTCCATCTTGTTCCTTCTCGATAATAACTTGTATGGAGTCACCAAATCCCTAATCTCATCTTCCCTTCTTATTGATCTTGGCCATTTCTAACAACTTCCTCTCATGATATCTATTTTCCTAGCCTACTTCAATTTATGATGTTTTAAGCTATTGAATCGATTATGAAGAAATGTGATTGTTGAATTATTGATTCCTTCTTGAAATAGATTGCATTTACAGGAGTTGTTTATCCATGCTTGGTTCTTGCTTATATGGGTGGATATGCTTATCTTTCCAATCACAAAGAGGATCTTCAAAGAAGTTTTTACAAGGCTATACCAGGTAAGTGCTAAAGAATTGATACATAGTAGTTGAGTTATCCATTTGGTGCTTTCTCTTATATTTCTTCCTTCTTCTTTACTTCTTTTCGAGGTCATATTTTGGCCAGTATACTTTTAACTATCAAAATTTTAAAATATGATAGTTTAGTGACTCATGTAAAATCCACATGGCTAATACTAGCCAATGTGTTTCTAATCCAGATTGTAAATGAGGGTAGGATATGCTTACAGAGGATCCAATGTTGACTCAACCAGTTTTGGGTAGGTAGTATAATGTGTATAGATATCAATAGAATGAGTAGGGATAATTAGTTAATATCTGGCACCATCCATAAGGGTATACAATCATACCTAACAGATAAGATAGATACCATGGGCTAATGTTCAGCATACCCTAATGTAATATCATGTTGAAAATATTATGACCATCCAGGCTATTCATACCCAAATATATTGATGCATGGGTGTAGATTTATCATAGCCATGGAAAATTTTTCAGGCTAATATCAAAACTTCCACCTGGCCCATGGGACATTGAAATACGGGTTATTATATCCAATTGGTTGGATATGATAATTATGTCATCAACCTTACGGGTCATACGACTAATTGGTATATAGATACCCTTAGATAATAAGATTCATTCTTATCCAATTTTTTCATAGATAATTGGATATAATAACCCATATACATCAAGCTAAGTTAAAAAAAAAGGGTATCCCGAAGTCTCCATATACCAACAATTACACAATATATCTCAGTATGATAATTAAACACCATCTAGGATAGGTATACCTAGAATATACCTATAAGTATGATATCACCAGTGATTCTGCTGAGCTCAACCAGTATTGATATATCCAGGTACCATAAGCGTAATGGCTATGTGTATCATACTATTTCATATCATAACGGTTGGGTACGCATATTAGTTGGGGTGGTTATATGAATGATTATCCTAATAAGATAGGGCGGATAATACTTATTGGCCGGTTAATAATGGGGTAGTGACCTATTATGGGACAATCCAGATTGTCCAAGTAGCTACGTGTTTGATTTGTCATGCATGATCATTGACCATTGAAGTAGTGGATCAATGTCATTTCTATCTAAATTATACCTTTCTAAAATTAGAGCTATAGTCAATATTTTATCATCCAGTATACCAAGTTATTATCAAGTCAGTTAATGATCATATAATTATCATACCAATGATGTCTAGGGGCAAATATCCATCTCTACTCACTCAAAATATATAATATTTGCTTATAAGCTCATTGTATTCAGATCATGATACAAATTTTATAGACTATATCCTGCGTCTATGTTCGTGCTTATCAATATAGGACAATCTTGATTTAGATTGTACAAAGTTTGCGATGCATCAGATTGTAAGTAAACACTATCGGATACAACTGTGGATATGGTTTAGTCAATACATGCTTGGGTCATTTGTCGATTAAGTATTATAGATGCAAGCATCATGTTCCTAAGTGGTTGTATTAATTATGCTAATATATGCCTAACTTGATACCATATGTGTGTCCATCTTAGCTATTAGAAGAGATCAGTTTTGACCAACTAAGTGTTTAGCTAGGTTATATCTAGTAAATCATTCTAATGTAAATGCATATGTCATTTATGGGGCATCATTGGATTTGACCCTTATTAATATCTATATATAGGTACCTTGGACACATCATTGGACATGATGGATCAAGTTATAACTCCCAAATTTCATGGATATGGGCAATGCATATCTGCTAATCTTGATTAAATATGCCCCAATTCCATCCCAGTAATGGAATTGATGTGGCTATATTTCACTGGATATGCATTCGACACTATATAGGTAGAAACAATGCATTTAATTCATACATGATACAGAGCAATATGTAAAGGTACAATAGTCTTAATAATCATCTATGCCAGCTGATATGAGTCACTACTATTAACCACAATATCAATTAATAGCACAATCTATTTTATTCCTTAACCAGTGGTACTTATCAATATGGTTATTCCTATGCATATGTATACAATAAACTTCATTCCTATCTCATGATTAACTAATGAATATTCCAGATGGATAAGATTAACCATCTTAATGTATACATGTATTTAATGATCATTTAGGAATATTCCAGACCTAGTACCACACATAGGAGTACCAACTAAAAATTCCATATGCCTGTGGGTATGCTTATCAGACTCAACCAGACTGGTAGTCTTTTTTATGTCACCAATATGAGTTCTAATTATTTGGGTACCAACTTTCAGTTAGTTTACCTCAATGACTCCAAATTATAGACATATCAACCTTAACTAGGTCCAGTCAAGGACCTAGTATGTGATCACTGTATACTACGATTATAGCCCCCCAATTAATTAGGAAAAGTATCCCTTATATCTGGAATCTGTTGGACCTTTATGAAGAATAGTGACCATACTTGGTATGTATCATACCCATAGAGCTTCATTGCATACTTCAATCATAGTAAGGGCAATATTTAAAAGTATAGCTTTCTGAAGTTATAACTATAGTCAGTATACTTATGAGGTATATGCTGCGTATAACTTGAATATATCGAGTTTATATCCTATGGTGTGTTATAGGATCATAATAAGTATACCCAGTATTTATTAAATATTTGGTTAATTTATGTGCTGTGATATATAGCTAGATATTTATCAGATTACCAACCATGTCATGGTGGTATTAAATTAAGTAAATATGGCATTTTAAATGGTGTTTATTAGGATGTCATTGGGATAGGTGATATGCCCTTCTAGTTTAGGGTATTTACTTCTGCATGCCCCATTGTACTAGCTTAGTTTAACAATCTATTGGATAATGTATTTAATAATTATGGAAACATTATTGATCCACCCTCCTATGGGTATAACCAGCAACTACATATCCCCGTTATTATAATGTTGTGTACATTGTCTATCACTATCATAGGTATTACCCTACTATTTACATAGATACCTCTTGGTAATTTGGAATATTCTACCAAATCAATATACTGAAAGGGACTTGCATAATTTGTTAGGGTATCCTCACTACTCTTGTAATCTTGACATATACTTATGTGGTATCAGGTTAAGTGACCTGTCATAACCTATACACTATGCCATAGTTATAATATTCCCCTTGCATACCATAAATAGTGTATAGATTTGTTAACCATGCATACCCTGTTTAAACTAATGTTACCTGTGAGTCCCCTCTCGAGCGCCATGGAAAAGATCTGAATGACGAAATTTAACCAGACGGGCCTATTGGTCGGTTCTTCATGGAACTGGTAGGAACTCCTTACGGTTCCTTTTTATTGATTATGGCTTGGTTTAGTGCTTAAGTGTATCGTATTAGCTCTTTGGAGCGCTTTGACAGGTGTGTGATGTGTTTAGAGTCGCCACCTTAATTTTTTTTGTTTCAGGGAAAATACTAAGGGAAAAAACCCTGTGATTGACTTCAATTTTAGTTTTGCCTTTTAGGTGAAAAGCATTAGCATTGAATCATTAGGTTCGGGGACTAGGTTTTTGGCTTCTTTCAATTTGAATCAATCATTTGGGTTTTAATCAAGAAATCAAAATATTGTTTGCATGGATGACTGTTATTAGTACATGAGCTTACTTTTAATGCATGGCAATATAAAAAATATAGAGCATTAAAAGCATAAATAATTGAAAGGATGTAATTAGGAGGGGAGCTTGACTCTAGCCTCATTTATCGAGGATTCTAGGTCGTGCGACACATTCCTCTAGATCCCGACCGGTCAGTTTGGTCGAGAGCCCGCTACCTAGGCTAAAATCCGTAGGTATACCTTTGTGCCTCATTTGTATAAGGATCAGGGCACACAAAGTTCTACCATTGGTTAGGATTATAGGCTTTTTTAGGGTGCCACTTTAGAATGGGCTTATGAGGTCCTAGACGAACCGGGCCTGGGTTTCGGATGGACCGGGCTTGGTTTGAAAAATGATTTGACCTAGGGTATAATCACTCAAACTCAATCTTGGTCAATTAAGCCAGTACATCTGACACTTTACAGCCTGTAAAGTTGGTCCTTCTAACACTCAAAATGATTTAAGCCCAATCCATCCGGCGCACAATACAAAACTAATTTTCAATTAAAGCTTGGTCCGTTCGGCACCTTATATGCCCACTCTAAGAGTGGCACCTTCAAAACCCTACCATCCTAATCGATGGTACAACTTCATGCGCCTGATCCTCATACAAATGACGTATGAAGGCATAACTACAGATTTCAACCTAGGTAGCGAGCCCCCGATCGAACTGACTGGTCGGGATCTAGGGGAATGTGTCGCACGACTTACAATCCTTGACAAATGAGGCTAGAGTTGGGCTCCCCTCTGAATTACGCGCTTTTCAATTATGCGTTTAATGCTTTGTTTATAATTGCCATGCATTATAAGTATGCTCATGCATCGATATCAGTGCCATTCATGTAAACCAATATTTTGATTTCTCGATTAGGTACCCAAATAGTTGATTCAAATCGAAAGAAGCTAGAAACCTTGTAACACCCTAAAATTTCGAATCTTAAAATGGTATTATTTGATCGGGTCATGAACAAGAGGTAAATATTATTTGGACCTGAGAAGGATATTGAGCATAATTAATATTTATGGAGTTAATTAGATTTTATGTTATTAGTTCTAATTAATTTAAGTTAAGGTATAAACTTTTCATGATTAATTAAATAATTAATTATAGGTGAATAGTGATTTACCGGTTTGTGAATAGTATCACCCGTCCGAAAAATTGGTGTTTTTTCGATCCAGAAAAAAAATTATTATTCATAACTAATATTTTTTATCATTATTTGGAGCATGAATATATTATTTTGGTGGGTACAAAATAAGTTATGAATTTATTTGAAGAAATTAAGCAATTAATGGATATGGATTTATGGTATTTTTTAGAAATTGGAAAATTGGAGAATTAAAATTATTGAATCAAATTAATGAGATTTGTGGAGAAAAATATAAATATGAGGAATGGTTGTAGAATTTATTCTTAGCCTTTGGATTAAAATACCTTGATTAAATCCACACCACACATTAGACAACTTCCTAAGGAAGTTTTTCAATATTACAAAAGTGCTCCTAATGGCATAAAAAGCTCATTTCCCCTCATTTGTGCTAAGTTTTCCTTTCTCTTCCTTTTCCTCTCTTTGGCAGACCACTTCGCCAGCTCCCTCTTCATTTTCTTTCATTTCCTACTCAACAATCACACTAATTACACCTAATGAAACCTATACCAAGTTTTAGTTCTTGAAGATTTAAGTTAATTCTTTGGATTTTGGCTTGTAAAGACTAAGAAATTTGGAGAATTATTCCAAGTTCAACTTTATGAGGGGGAGAGTGAAGCTATTTGTGAAGATTTTTGTAACATATTTGAAGTGCATATTAGGTTAGTGCTTTCTGATTTCTCATCCTATTTAATTTTTCTTGCTTTTAATTTTATAGGTTTTTATGTTGAATTTTGGGATTTTGCTTGATTTGGTGTAATTGATGAGTTTCCTATGACTTTGAGCATGATAAATTGATGGTTTTGTCTTTAAATCATGTAAATTGAGTAAATTGATTATATAAAGGTGTTATTGGGGTTTATTTAAATGTGTTAGCATGTTCAAACCAATAAGAAATGCTTTCTTTCACTTTGCCCTTTGTATGGCCGAACCTAGGAAGGACTTGAGGTTTGTTTTGCTTTTTAACTTACAATACCTCTTTTAGTTATGATGATAAGCATATGGGTATGTGTTGGTAATCATACCTTACTTAAATATTTAAGAAATTTTTTTCTATGACTTTAAAATTAGGATTTTGATAATGTGAGATGAATTTATATGGATTAAATGCGCTGTCATGCTATTTATGGCTTATATATGATTATGACATATTTAAATCTTGAAAAAGGGCACTCCTTGAATTGGAAGTTCATTTGGCCGTACCATAGATGGAATGTGGCCTTGTGAATTCCTTGTCATTAAGTGACAATGTCCTTTCCATATGAATGCTTAGCATGTGTTGAGAATTTAATATTGATATCTCTTCTAAATCTTAAGAAATGGAAATCTTCTTATGATTCCAAAATTGAATGAGAATATGCATGCTTTAAGTATAACTATTTTTTTTTAGTATAATAAATGATTTGAATGAGTTGAATGTGAACTATGAAACTTGGTAAAAATCACATTTACGATTTGTAGCTTTCTATAATTTGAAAATGTCAAATCTTTAAGTAATTGCCCATGTATATGCATGCTTAAAGTTTAATTACGCTTCTAAGTATATAATTGACGTTTTGGTTGAATTACATGAGAAAAGTATGGCTCATATGACGAAAGCCCCTTTTTTATGTTATATTTTTCCTTGACATGAAATTTATGAACTTTGAAAATTTGCATAAGACTTTGCATGTTTAGTGTATAAATATGCTTCTAAGGATATAATTAAGGCTTTAGTTGCATTGCATGTAAAAAGGAAGATTTATATGATAAAAATCACATGAATGATACGATTTGAAAAATATGAGAAATTCTATATGCTTTATGATTTTACTTGAATTTGAGTTAAGTAATTTATATAAAATGGAGAATATTAAAAGAAAGTAAAGTTTAAATTTGGAGAAAATGCTTTTAATGAATCTTTGGAAATGAGTATTTTCCTATGTGTAAAAATTAGAAATTTCGGGAAAATTTTTAAAAGAACTATTTATGAATTGAGGTTGTTTAAAGTTCTTGGAGATGAGTACTAAGACTTCATACTTGAAAGTGTTGAATTTATTTGAAAGTATGATTTTATTTTCGACTTCTTGATTTTTGAGGAAAAGATGAATTCTCAAAATCATGTGTTTTTCATGAAAATTAATTTTTTGGCTACAAGCCTTAAGAAGGTAACTTTGATTGGTGATGAAATATGTTATATGCATATAAAATATGAATCTTTATACCTATAAAGGAAGTTATATAATTTTCAAGGCTCATTTGAGATTTGAGAGTTTCCATAAGTCCTTAAGCATGATTCTTGTATGTAATAAGTGTTAATAAAATATAATTACTATTTATAAGCTCATGAGTGTTTATGATATGCTTTATGAGACTTTCCAACCATATTGGCTATGCTCAAGTTACATGACCTATAAGTAGTTTTTAAAGACTTGTAGTTTTGCCATATCTTTATGTGTATATGCTTAAGACTTATGACTTGATATGTATGAGTATATGTTACCATACATGAGATTTCGAATGAAGTATGAATATGAGGATTTTATGAGTATATGTTACCATACATGAGATTTCGAATAAAGTATGAATACGAGGATTTTATCATAATTGCTTAGATTTAAGGCACATAGAACTTCCCAAGTGTTAAAAGGCTTCAAAGACTTTTGAATTGACATAAATCATGTATAAGCTATGTACTATCTAAACAAGTAAAGTTTATACGCAATCATGTAACTTAAAGAAAGAAAGAAAGTTTTCAGGCTCTTATTATACTTGGTGTGAGTTAGATGTCTGATTAAGATGATTCTGTTTATGAGCATGCTTGACATAATGATGTCAGTCTGATTATTTAACTACTCAAACTCCAGAACTAAACTCAAGTCATTGCTCATTGCCAACTCAATTATCAGTTTAATCACACTCACATTAAGGTGATCACATGCTTGGCACACGGGTGCTCTCTGTATGAGCGAACGCACTCTATCTGATTCTGTTTGGCTTTATAGCCCTTTGATTCTATTTGGGCTTATAGCCCTCTAATTCCATTTGGCTTTTATAGCCCTCTGATTCTGCTAATTTGATCAGCTTCTAATTCTACTAAGTGTATGTGACCCCATAAGTTAAAATGAAAGAAAGGGATTTAATAAGATAATACTACATAATTAATGTACTTATAAGTTTATATGTTTTATTATTGATATAAGTGTTTAGATTTTGGCTATTTATGTATTAAATGCTTTTATAAGTTAATATCGCATGCTTTTAGTTTATAAGTACGATTTCATGCTTTAAATGATGATATATTACTTGAGTATGAGAACTTATGATTTAACATGTTTAATACGGTTACATGTGCAATATTTGCTTATGCATGATTAGTACTTTAAATGATTGTATGATTATGTATTGTCATTGCAACATTGGATGTTGAGATTATTGAGCACCATTGAGTTTTATATCCAGTGCGTCGATTTCTGTCACTCGTAGGTTGTTGACCGAGGGTGCTGGCAGAAGGCTCGATTATCAGCATTAGAGCAGAAGAATATTCAATTTTGGCAGTTTAAATTATGTCATTTATGTATTTGATAATTATGACATGTATAAATTAAGATTATTTGGAGTATGTAATTAATTTGGACTTACGTATAAGAATTTATATTAGAAGCTTATATGAGGTATATAATTCTGAAGGTAAGTATCTTTAGGTGGTAGAATTTCCCAAGTTTGTCTATAAAGAGCGGATCTAATTATATTAGTGTCTAGAATTGATTTCTTCTGATTAATACTAATCGATAGGGCTTTAAATTATTTATACATGAATGGGTTATGGAATTTGTATTCAAGAGTATTTATGATAATATATGATCATGATATGATGGTGATGATTATTACTATTTAAGGATTATGTATGTATTATAGTTTGAGTTGAGATTGATTATATAAGGATTATGTATGTATTATAGTTTGAGTTGAGATTGATTATATTGGAGTTATGGATAGTTGAGGTTGGTTTTGGAAGTGTATTCTTGTTTCACAGGTTTTAGTCAAGTCAAATTTTTAGGGAAAATTCTTGCAGTTTTTTTGTAGGATTTTCCAAATCATTTTCTAAGTAAAACCATGGACTTGCTAGATTTGTGAGACTAGAAAAAAAAACTCATATCTTTAGCATATAAGATTCGATTTTGTAGCTTAGAATGGTGCCTCCGGCACTGAATGTGGTGTTCGCCATCTAATTGTCTAGGGTCGGGTGGTAGGTGTTAAAACCTAGTCCCCGAACATAATGATTCGAGGCTTGTGCATTTCATCCTAAAAGGAAATTGAAAATGGAGTCAATTACGAGTTTTTTTCTTAATCTTTTCTTCAAAAACAAAAACAAATTAAGGCGGTGACTCAAAACACATCACACATTGAAAGCGTTGCAAAGAGCCAACCCGACATACTTAAGCGCTAAATTGAGTCATAATCTAATATAATCAACAAACAAAAAGGAATTGTAAGGAGTTCTTCTCAGTTTTCGTGACAAATCGACCAATGGGTTTTCCATGGCGCTTGGAAGGGGGCTCATAGCTGGTGACTCTATTAGGGACTTAAACATTTTTAAACTAAAAAATGTAGTAGATGACTATCGATTAGGCTTCGAATCTCCGGTTCGGATTTAAATTGAGAAATCGCCTATTAAATACATTTAGATGCATCATTTGTGATCATTTCCCATTATTAGAATTAAGCACACCGAGTTGCTATTATCACCTTGGGGCAATCTTCCTTAAAGCTGCCTCGGGTCGTGAAAGCTACTTACCCAATCCTGCGTACCTCTGATCGATTCGGTAGGGTAAATGGTTTGGCATACCAATCGTTCCATTTGATACGACATGGTCAAATGACGATGTATACTTCAACTCTAGTTGATGGGATCCTTAGACCAATCCACCAAAAGCATGTGATGACCCTATAATCGATCTCTAGAAAAATCATGAAACCATTTTTGGCATCCACGCATTCAAGCATTTCATGTCATGGATTAAGGAGAATTCGTTCCGGATGCAGGGACTATGATCATTTTGCAACATGATTTGGCCAGCCACCTTTGCTAGGGCACAATGGAGGTATTTCAAAACCTTTTCTTCATTTTTTTTCTGCATTATTAGTACTAGAAACATGCAAATATTAGGTTAGAAATCAGAAACTAGGTAGATTTTTTACTTGATTGGATGTTTTGGGCGTTTTGAGTCTATGACGGGCCGCTGTGGCATGTGCCCTTGTTATTCTTGATTGGCTATCCTATGGACTTGTGGGGTGCTCCACGGGACTTGTAGCGTGCACCACTTGAGCAGTGGGTTGTGCCACTACCCTGTGGTTCACGCCACAGTGTCAATGTTACACCTTATTTTTGCGATTTTTGTTGTTTGTCCTCGCTTACCTACATCAGAAACTTAGAAGACATGCCTTTGCACTTTATTAGCATACTCACAGCGATTTATTTTTGTTGAATGGTCCGAGGCACGGGAAATCCGGCGGCAACACCTTTGCGGCCTATGAGTGGTTTGATCGGTTGCCTGAGCGAGTATAGGAGTGCATTCGGGAAGCAAGCTTTGGATGCTGTGGATACTCATCCCCGGTGTAGGGGCGAATCTTACCGTGTAGCATTTTGGCGCTGATGGAGTGGTGGATGGACATCACACATACCTTCCCTCTATTGTTCGGCGAGATGACTATCATGCGGGTAGATTTTGCTGCTATCAAGGGACTGCCGTTTGGAGGACGATTTGTGGTCTTTGATGACCAAATGAGGACACTAGACCGTCCATGGCTGCGGGCAAGCCTTCGAGCTGCCATTGGAGTGGAGCCCACCATTTCTGACTAGAGGGTCAGATATGAGAGCATCTATGTTCACTATCAGGAGATGCCCCGAGAGCGAGTGGTGGAGATGGATGTAGACATGATAGCACGAGCCTACTTGTTCTATCTGTTGTCGACTACCTTATTTACGAACCATGGTAACGATGCAAATTTGGCGCTGCTGCCACCACTTCAAGACCTCGATGCCACCAGGCAATTTAATTGGGGAGCTGCCGCTCTGTCTTATCTTTACTATGGCATGGACTTGTGTGTCCGTGGAGCACACTTGAAGGTCGGGCTATAAGCAAGTTAAAGAGATATACAATCATATCCTTTGGTTATTTTTTGCTTTCTACTTTTATTCTTGTCTTTCTTCTTATTCACTAATTTATGCTTTATTTTTGGTGCAAATTTGGGCCTATGAGCATAAGGTCCTCCCTTGTTCGGCTTCAAGGGTGATGTGAATGTGAGGTCTCTACCTCGTGGCTGAGCATTGCGGTATAGTAGGTGGTATTCTTATAACACTCTCAACATTATAATGTTGCATCAGCTGCTGAATGGCTTGAGCTGGGATCAAGTAAGTTGCTACCTCCCCTTGTTTATTACATTTTTGTTTTGCTTTGTTTTTCCTGTTTTCTTTTCTCTTTTTTCTTTTTCTTTTTTTTCTCTTTTTCTCTGTTTGTCAGATTTTTCAGATTTTTCTTTTCTCTTTTTTTTTTTTTTGTTTGACAGATAGAGAGATATCCATAGGGAGATGCAACTGACTTTTCCCATTTCGTTCAGGCAGCCGTTGTCTATCATCATAGACGTTTTTTCCTTCCAAGTCTATTATGACATGTACTATCTCGGAGAGAGGGTACATGAGTGGGAGCTTGGCCCAGATTAGAGGAGAGCTCCTTATGATGTCCCATATTAAATGCTATCTACCAGATCCATCTGGCTGGAGCAGGACATCATCTAGCAGCTTTTGTGACTGGAGCCTATGCCATATTTGTGCAGACACAGCTCCTGGTTCACATCCCTCCTCCAACCGAGTTTGATCCTTTTGCTGGGATGGTGGAACTAGACATAAGCTAGGGCGCTGCCCTAGTATAGGTGAGTTTAATCCCCTCCTGATTATGTTCTTGGCTTTGCTCCAATGTGTTTTATTCAAAAACTGTGTTTTACTCTTGTAGCAGCAGCAGCGCGTCAAGTGCGTGAGGGGAGGTTCCGGGTCCAGGGCTCTAGATACGGCTATTGTTGTCAGTATGTTAGAGCGCAAGCCAGGTGCCTCTTTCTCCTTTATTCTGGACCACACAGGTCAGATTGCACAAGGCATGCTAGAGACACATCTCCTGAGTCCGTATCGGATGTCGCCACCCGGTTGCACCCATGTGAGTAATTTCTGCTCTTTATTCTAATATCTGCCCTTTTATTATTCTACTTTCTTATTATCTGCCCCTATCTAGTTCTGGAGGTATCCATCTCTGACTATAATGAGGTGTGCCAACTGTATGAAGCGACGCGCCTCAAGTTGGCAGTAGCGATAAGTAAAAATAATACAACACAAGAGAAAACATGTAATGCATATGTCATGTATACATGAAATGCATTTACTAATACTCATGAATGTATGTAGAGAGCTGGCATGGCGCCTCCTGCTAGTCGAGGTCGACAGGCGCAGCATGGCGGGCGTGCTGGTTGCAGAGTTAGACCGATGCAGGTGATCATTAAAGAAGCTAAGGAGACTAGTAGCGATGATTCAAAGGAGACGGCTTCCAACATGTCTTGAGTTGGCTGCCCCAGTCTTCTTCTTCTGTTCTTTTTATCTGCTGTTGAACCCAATTAGGGGAATATTTTGTAAAGAATGATTATTCTCATATATATGAAGGCCAAAAGCCCGTTTCTTTACATGTTTTTGAGTGATATTGGTGTATTTGTCCTTTATAGCTGACATTTATGTTGCTTGTTGAATCTGATAACTGAAAAGCAACAGAACAAGATTCTCTCCAACTGTCTGCAACCTAGTGGCGTGCACCACTATTACTGTAGTGGCAGTTAGCTGTCAATCTGTCCTCTGTTTCTTTGCTATAAAAGCCTATATTACATTTACACATTAGAAAAGCTCTCTCTTCTCATTCCAGACGAAGTCTTAGGTACGATCTTTCTACTACTGGCTCCCTTTTCATTTTAGACCCTCTTTCTCTCATAAGAAGTGTTCAAATCAACCCGAATAGGAGTACTCTTCATCAGTATGGGGATATTGCCCCTATGTCAGTTGGATATTGCCCCTATGTCATTTCTTTATTTCTTCATTTTCCATGGATTGGACTGTGGCACCTCCTTTCGAAGCATTATTCCGTAGTTGTAGCTGTGAAGATTGGGATTTGCTGACACCATTCGTAATGGGACACTAGCTAATTAACAAGTACTCTTGCAAATCAACGCAGAGAACATGCAAATTATGGAAGTACCTGTCAATCCCTGAACCCCTAAGTACTCTTAAAGAGAGAAAGAAAGGAATTTAAAAACAAGAAATCAGAAACTTACCTTCAAGAACTCTTGAAAACAAATTTGGAATTCTTGGCGCAATTAGTCTTGTAGAACTCACAATTACCAAGGAAGATAACTAGTTTGCATTCATTCAATGCAGAACACGGTTTATTTGAAAGAAAATTTACGTTTGTTTCATAATAATTGTCGTGATTGCCGTGCAGCTTTTACAAAACCAATATAAATACCCTCAAAGCTAAACCTAATTAACCTTTAATTAAACTAACCTAGGCCTAACCCAATTTGGCCCATATGGGCTTAATTAAATACAAAGCCCAAGCTAACTAATTAAAACAAGCCTAACTTAAATATTAACTAAGTTAGGGCTGGCCTAACTTTGGAAAATAAGCCCAACCAGCCTTACACTAAATAACTAAGTCCACTAAAAACAATTTAAACCAAACAAGACAAATGGGTCCACAGGCCCTACACGGTCCATACTTAAGCTTACAATGAAAAGCATCCTTCTAAATTTGCCTAAGTATAGAACATGTATAATACATCAATGGGCAGCCTCTTTATAGGCCTCAAGCACCATAATAAACTTTGGTGCTTCTTCAAGTTCTATCTCACATCTTGCATAGTTATGATCTTAAAGCTCCAATGTGACTTGTTATTGAACAAATGCATTCAAGGCTACTTATAGCTTAGTAGCACGAGCTCATATGATTGGCCCAATAGGTAGAGCTAAAGGGTCCTTCACCCTGCTTCCTTGATCCGTATCAATTCGGGCTATGTTACTATCGGAACATTCAAGTTTAACCGGGATTGATGCAATGGCTAATAAATCACTTTGATCCTTCAGACATCTTATTTTGCCACAACGACTTCGAGCTTTATCCATTGTTTGAAGAATTCAGCATTATTTCTGGGAGAATACCTGTGGTAGAAGAAATTCCTGCGGTGCTCCGGCTGGATATAGACCTTGCTTCACTGATTCTGCCTGTTTTCGGTTTCTTGGCTTACAAGATTCCATCATATGATTTTGGAGCTGATGTCATGGCCCTGCAGCCGCCTGTAGATCATGCATATGGACCGCACTAGCCCATACTTGTCTTCTCTTATCTATTTTTGCCTTCTTAGTCAATACTTGTTACTTAGTGGCATTGATGGCTATGGCAGTCTTAGGCTGGTGCCCATAGTCGAGCAGATGACCAGGCACCGTACATCATTTCCACTTATTTTGGCTAAAATATTTATTTAGTTGGAAGAATATGCTCTTGGAAATTCAGCCTAAGCCTACTGTTTATTCCCTCTCCAGCTTCTCCTTCGACTCAGTTTAGTGTATAGAAGTGGAGCCTAGTAAAGAACTTTTCCCTATGGACTTTGACCCGCACAGTAACCCCCTAGTTGCTAATATGATGAGGGCAATGTGCTATTTCCTAGGTATAGGACTTGGCCGAGACCAACAGGGTATGACCTCCTTCACTGAACATCCAATTGTTGAACCTCTATTTTGTTTTAGATTCAAGCCGACTAACCAAGATTGAGAGGGGTTGGAAGATGCCAATATGATGGCAAGGAAAAGAGGTGATTCTAGAGACATTCAGATGCAAATGCACCCATATTTCAAAACCCTTAATGGTTACTTTATCAAAGAGGGGAAATCCGAACCCTATTATTTCTTTCAAGAGCCTTGGTATTGCCCACTAACTAAAAAGTTAATACCTGGTTTTGAAATCTTTTTTTTTATGTCAAGCTCTTGTTAGAAGACCGTGAGCCTCTTTTCCTACTCTAGATAGATTGGGAAGATAGCATGGAAGCCTCTTTTTTTTTTTGACTTGTGCATGATAAATGATCAAATGGAAATGGATCCCACAAACCTCATTCAACCTATCCCAGCAACCCTCCATAATTAGTACTTGGAAGAGAGTGTAGAGCAATTCACCCTTCTTGCCAAACCTGAACCCGAGTTTGAGTCACAATCTGAAATTGAGTTAAGAGTCTAGTTCAAAGTCTTTTGAACCTTCCTTGTCTTCTCTTTCAGAATTAGGAGATCTTTTTTTGAACTGAATGTCGATGCCGACTATGGCACTTTTATCAGTAATGAAAATTTTTCAGTTTTCTTGTTACCGCCTTTCCAACCTGGATGAGATTGTTGGTGAAAAAGAAATAAAAATAATAAAAGAACAAATAAATGTTGGCATAGAAAACGAACCAAAGCATACATTTATTGTGCATGGAAGTGATTGTAAACAAGAGTTGCCAGAGCTCATTAAGTAGTATTCAAATTGCTTTGCATGGACTTCCAGTGATATGACCGGCATAGATCCTGACATTTCGGTCCACAATATCCCCACTTATGATCATGTTAAACCAGTGAAACAAAAGCTCAGAAGGCAGAAACTGAAGATTTCTCTCAGAATCAAAGAAGAAATAGCCAAGCTATTAGAAAATAACTTCATTGAGGTGATAGATTATCCAACATGATTGGCCAACATAGCACTGTAGCTGTAGCACGGGCACTGTAGCACTCGCGTTTCTCCATCAAAACCATAGCCTTTTTTCACCACGCCATCAGTTGGTATCAGAGCCAACAATCTTACCTTCATTTGTATTCTTAGTTATGCTAAATAACCAACAAACATCTCTTCACAAGGATAAACAAGTCATGGCAGAAGATCAAGATCTAGCCTCAGCAATTGAGAAAATAAGGTTGGATATGGAAGTTTTTAAGGCCAAGAATGAAGCCTTAGAAACACTTATTCAAAATTCTCCAAATACCCGAAATCCTCATGAAGAGGAACTGACTAATGAAGATTTCAACGGTGAGGACCAACACCTTGTGTTGGGACGTGGAGGATTTAGAGGAAGAGGAAGAGGAAGAGGAAGAGGGCTGTTTCATGGAGGACTTGGCCAAGGGGGAAGGCGTTTGCCACCACCCATCCGTGTTGAAAGACAAGAAGAATCTTTCAACTATAAAATCGAATTACCTGAATTTCATGGTAAGATCGATGCTGATGCCTATCTTGAATGGATATACTCAACGGATAGATCCTTTGAACTGAGGGAGGTGTTCGAAGACAAAAGAATGAAGCTTGCTGCTATGAAGTTGAAGGGATATGCTGCCCTTTGGTGGGATAATTTGCAAAAGCGAAGGACGAGGGAAGGGAGGCCTCAGATTACTCAATGGGATAGGATGAAAGAAGAGATGGATGCGGTGTTCTTACCACCCCATTATCGACAGAAAATGATTGAGCAAATGTTGAGCCTCAAACAAGACACTAAAACCGTGGAACAGTACACCATGGAATTTGAGGAATTTTTATTGAAGTGTGAGGTCGAAGAGACCGAGGAGCTGATCATGGGGCGTTTTCTCCAAGGCTTGCATTTTGACATCCAAGACATGGTAAGCTTCTACCCTTATGAATCTCTTATTAAATTGAAGAGATTAGCATTAAGAAGTGAGACAAGTTTGAAGCATTCACACTAGAACAAAACCAGTACCACACCTTCTAACTACAAACCGAGCTCTAGTAGCCCCCATTCTGCCCTTATCAAGACCACGTATACACCCTCACCAAAATCCCCTCTTCAAAACACTTCCAGCACACCAAGAAATACCCAATCTGCCCCACCATCCAAAAGTACCTCTAAGAATGCTTTGAAATGTTTCAAGTGCCAAGGGTATGGACACTTCCAATCTGAATGTCCTTCAAGGAAAGTAATGACCCTTAGAGAGATAGAGGAGATTGAGGAAGAAATATACCATGCTAATTCTCTTATGGTAAATAATGAATTAAATGTTGATGAGGGTGCAACCCTTGTTTGTGAAGCAATGGAAGATGGGGAGTGTTTAGTGATGATACGAATTCTGAGTATTGAAAAGTATGAGGAAGATTGGAGGAGTAAATCCCTATTTCACACCAGATGTCTGACAAAAAACAAATTATGTGAAGTTATTATTGATAGTGGTGCATGTGAAAATGTTGTATCTAATGAGATGGTTGCAAAGTTGGGACTGAAAACCGAGCCAATTGACACCCCTTATAGGTTAGCATGGCTAAATTCTGAACATGAAATTGAGGTTACTAAGAAATGTCTAGTTCCTTTTACAATTGGGCAATACGTGGATGAAGTGAGCTACCATGTTATCCCAATAACAGCTTGTCACTTGCTTCTTGGGAGGCCTTGGTTGTATGATAAAGATGTGCAGCACCAAGAGAAGGCCAATACTTACACCTTTTTCCATGAGGGTACTCCCATCTTGCTCACACCGTTAATGCCCAAAAAGCGAAAGAAGAAGAGGAGGGTCCTTACAAAATCATAGAGAAGCCAAATATAAGGAAGACACCATGTCAACTTCTGACCAAGTTGAAACTTTTCAAGAAGGGGAGAATGATGGAGGTCCATCAAGCCTAGCCTTACAAGCTGTCCTAGACATGGACCTTGGTCTTGATTCCATTAGTGAAGTTGATGAAGACACTCCAAGTGAAAATGGGCTTAGTGGGAGTGACATGTTCAACCTGAAGCTACAATTCCTTTTGGGGCATTTGGGTTCCTTCAAACCATCATCTTTGAAGACAACAATCAAGCGCCCATGAATTCCAGCTCATTTGTGCTGTTTTCAAAGTTAGTTGGTGTCCTTCGAATTGTGTCTTTAAATGAGTTATTTTCAAACTTAGTTAGGTGTCCTTTGAATTGTGTCTTTGAATGAGTTGTTTTCAACCTAGTTAGGTGTTCTTTGAAATTGTGTCTTTGAACAACACATTCAAAGGGAGTTTATGGCTATCTCTTGTTTCCCTATATAAAGGGATTTTGTGTACTTTGAAAAACAAGATTTGGAATAACAAGAAAGTGTTGATCACATTTGGGTTTTATTAGTTTCCAAAAACTATTGAGTTTTGTTTGTTTCCAAAAACAAATTTGGGTTTATTAGTTTCCAAAAACTATTGGGTTTTGTTTGTTTCCAAAAACAATCATCTATCTTTGTCATTTTAATCTTCACCACCAATCACTGTAGCCTTTCATCAATTTTGAATCAAGTCAGACTCTAGCACGGCCAGGGCATGCACTGTAGCACGGGCGTGCTTTTCTCCACTCCAAGAGTTAGAAGCTAGCACGGCCAGGGCGTGCACTGTAGCACGGGTACTGTAGCACTCGTGTTTCTCCATCAAAACCATAGCCTTTTTTCACCACGCCATCAGGTTACTTGTACAACGATGGTATTTTGTACAAAAGAACATGGAATTAGGCATGCTTCAGGTGTGTAACAGAAGAAGAAGCTCAATAGATAATGGAGTGGGTACATGGCAGAGAAGAAGGCCTCCATATGAACGAAATGGCCCTAGCTCACAAGATCACCAATCAGGGTTATTATTGGCTCACCATGCGATCGAACTGCGCCAAGTTCATTCAAAAATGTCATAAATGCCAGACCTATGCTAAGCTTCAGAATATGCCCCCTATAGCTCTTCATCCTATCCCCATACTGTGGCCCTTTGCGACATGGGAAATTGATGTGATTGGTAGCATTGCCCCAAAATCATCTAATCAGCATGAGTACATCCTGGTAGCCATTGATTACTGACAATGATTTTCGCAAGTGTACGAAATCGCAACAAGTAATATAGAGTAAGAGAGTATTGTATCCACAGGGATTGTATATCAAGTACCAAAATTATGTTAACCTATTATTATTTAAACGATAATAAGAAAGAATTGCTGTAATGAAAATAAATTTGGAAGTAAAAACACAGGGGGAGTTCAAGCACAAAAATTTGGTAACAAGAAATCAGAGATTTAAACTACTAGGGAATTTGATTTCACTTAATTCTATCCAACTTATTTTTTTAGTTCATTAATCAACTTTAATTGTTCAAGTAGGAGAAACAACCCTAGAGTCACTAACAAGCTCTCCCGATGTATTGTTAGCTATTCTAATCTAGTTTAATTACCTATCTTCTAATAGTGAAATCAAATATAAATCAGATCCTTGGGTTTTGTGGTTGTTTTGTGAGTTCATAACCTAATAATTATTAACTTATGAAAACCCCCCTTGAGTCAAATCATATAGCTTCCGCATCAAGTTATTATTCTCAAGTAAATTATTATCTTTTTCATATCAATAACCCTTCTTCCGATAGCGATTATTGAAATAACTCAATCCAGGGGAAATTTTCTGCCTGGAAGCTTTAAGCACAATAATAAGTTATAACAAGAATAATGAAAAACAAATCTAATATTATAAATTGGAATCGAATTAAGTTACATCAAATCCCTAGTATAAGAGTTTAGCTGGACATAGTAATTAAAAAAAACTCAATCATACTTGAATCAATCATCATACTTAATGACAATAATGAAAAGAAAAACAAGATGAAGAGTTTAGAAATAAAAACTGAATCACAGCTTGGTGAATGGCTTCTTTGAATCTTGGCACAAATCTTGGATGCTTAAAGACTTTGAGAAAGAGAGAATTATGTAGAGAATTGCACAAAAAAAATGAGATCCCTAGCAATGAGAAGTTCCCCTCTTTATATAGAGCTCCTGAAGGCAAATTTGACTCCTTTTAGGAAATAGAATCCTTATTTAGTGCAAAATCTTCTATAGGAGATCATGACTGTTTAGGCTTTAGATTTCTTCTTAACTAGGACGCCTTTCTCTCCCAAAATAGGTCTAGGTCTTGTTTAGTATGTTTAGGAAACTCTCCGAGGCGGCCTCATGTGAGGAAAAGATTGATTTGCGTATCTAGTTCACGCTAATTCTGTCTACGCAGCACGGGTGTGTCATTATGCACGGGCTGGGTGTGCTTAAGTCTGGAAGTTTGGCTGGTGAAGCACGGGGTGTGCTTGGCAAGCACACCCTGATGAATCCTCGAGGCACGGGCGTGCCACCTAGCACAGGCAGGGCGTGCTTGCTTCTGTCACTCCCGCCTAGAATTGTCATGGGCGTGCTAGGCTTGACACGCCCTAATCTCATTTTGGCACGGCCGTGCTCTCTTCTGTCTCTCGCTTGATTTCCTTAGCTTCTAGCACGGTTGTGCCTTCTAGCACGGCCTGGGTGTGCTAGAGGCTGAGTGTCTTGCCTTGTAATGTTCTTTTTTGTGCCAAATTCCTACAATTTTCTCTTAGATCAAGTGGGTTAAGAATCAAGGAAGCTTTGAACAAAATTACACTAGAATTGAATTTAAAATCAAACCAAAGTAATAAAAGTTACTAAAATCCTAATAAAAACTATATTAAAAACACTATAAAATTAACACTTATCAAAATTTCCCAAACTTAAACCATTGCTTGTCCTCAAGCAGCAAAAACTAAATTTTAATAGAAAAATAATTTGACAACACTAGCTTACCATGGTTGGAGATGATCTCAATTATAAACTTTCAAGATATCATGATTAGTAAACAAGTGAATAAATCAATTGTTCTCCATGCTACTCATACTTAAGCTTGATTTCAATTTTTGAATAAAGCACGTTCATTGAATAAAATATAAGTTTAAAGAGATTGTCAACACTAATACTTATTCAATTCATGATAAATAGGACATGAATCATCTAAAGAATTTTCAACCTTTTAAAAATAAGACGATTGATAGTGCAAATGTGGCATTCCCATATGCAGAATTAGTTATCCTTTCTCCACAATTTAAATGCATACAATTAAAAGATCAAAAGGTCTTTATTTCGGGTTGTAATGGGGCTTACTTGGTGTAAATTTTTGCTTAATCAAAGAAAGGGATACAAGGTAGACAAAGAGGACAAAAGAATGTATGATATTCAGGATTCTATTTTAATAAAAAATTTTACTGGTTCTAGGGAGTGTCTGTTTTGAGCTTCCTTACTAGCTAGAGACATTTTGGGCAAGGTCTTTCCATGATATTTTGGTACTTTTCTTCCTTGCTTTTTCCATTCAACTTGAATTCTTTTGATTGCTTTTCATGTGCCTCTTTTTTGATTTTTCTTATTTTCTTATTTGGTAAACTTGCTAGTATCAATTGAGAAATTCTCCCTCTTTGTTGCTATATTCCAATTAAAAGTCGAATCTTTCAATCATACAATTCTCTGTACTTAGGGTAGGAATTTGGAATTGGCTTTAAAGGCTCAGTTTATTGAGGGTGAAAAAGAAAATTTTATAATTTATAGGCTTCAAAATTGGTTTTAAGGGTCATATTTTTAACTTAGGTGGTCTAGGCTAAATATGGGTTTCAACAAAAAATGCCTAAATCATCTCTTTCAAAATGTAAACATTTAAAATTTTTCGCCTCGAAGGGAGTTCTAATTTGTTCTAAGAATGCCAAGGTTTAAATAACCTTAGATTAAAACACACCTATATATCATAACTTTCATAAAAATCAGTGTTTAAAATCTATAAACAAATAGTTTAGATCAATGAACATGTTTATGTCAAAATTCCAACTTCAGAGCTTAAGTATCCTAGAATTGAGAATCAACTGAATCCAACACTTATCACTAGATCATGAGAACCTTCAAGCTTTGCTTGTAATCATTCCAATCATGTTAAGCAAAAACAAAAATTTTTAGCTAAAATTTCCTTCCCCCAATTCAATCAATCACATTGTCCCCAATGTGTATAAATTTCCCAAACTTATTGCATTACTAGAAGAAAAGCAGTAAGAGAGTAGAAGAAACTTTACCAACATTGTATTGAACAATACAATAGAACGGGTGCTGAATGTGTCTTAGCTAAAAGAGCAAACTAAACATTAAGAAAAGGAAACTACTAAAAGTTATAAAAATTCCAATAACAGACAAACTAAAAAGAAAAATGAAAGCAACCATGTCAATGTATTAGAACCAAAATAAACATAAAAAAACAAAAGATAAGTGAGAAATCTGTCAATCCTCCGGTGGTGGGGGTGGCTGTAAAAGCTGGAGAATGGTCTGGAGCTAGCCTTGCATTGTATCCATCCTAGAATCAAGGCTGCTGTTCATAATTTCAATGGACTGGAAACGGTCTGCGATCATCGTTTCCATCCCGTGAAGGCGCGTGTCAAAAAGGTCCATTCGAGACATCATCCGTGCAAGGACTTCATCATTTGACATGTTGGACGTACCATGGAACGACGGACCAGCGCCGGATGTACTTGCACCAAAAGAAGAGGTAAAAGGGGGAGGGTTATCCTCCTCCATGTTAGCACCACCTGCGGCCTCAGCTTCTTCATCATCAGAATTATCCTCTCTAGCACCTACCACCCGATATGCATCTCCGACTTTTTCAACTAGTTTCATGTGGATCATAACATCCAAATCTAGTCAGGTGCCCTTTCCTCCTCCAACACTATCCTGTACTGGCCTAGGCGGGTTCCAAACCTGTAAATATCTAGCAATGCGGGTCACAAAGCACCCTATCATTATAGCCCCTTTGTCGGCTCTAGCCACCCTCGCAAATTTTTGGCACAACCAATACCCAACATTGAGTAAAATTCCTCTTTCAATGGCCCATAAGAAGTATAACTCATTTAAACTCAGAACGCCATCACTTTCACTCCTTCCAAAGATAGTATTAGATAAGAATTTATGCACATATCTTAGAGCAAGATTTTTCAGTTTAGAGGCTTTTGAATATCTAGGATTATAACTCACTTCATCAGTAAAATGGTTCCAAGTATTACGTGCATTAAAATCACTAGATATTTGTATTTGAGCATTTTCTGTGGGGAATCCAAAAATATGGCTAACTTCATTCACAGATAATTCAAAGTTTCTACTCATTAGCCTAAAGTGAATTCTGCTTGGGGGAGATGTAGGCAAAAACCGAATAAAAGAGGAATAGGAACTCAAAAATTCTAGAGTTAAAGGTGCATAGACTAGATCCTTCATTTCTAAAAACTGCCCCCATCCTATACGTCTAAGTGGTTCTAACACAATATCTCTAAGACCCACTTGTGCTAAAGCAGCCTCATCAATGAATCGATCCGGTAAAATAGGCCGAAGGGATAGTTTAGTGTACCTTTCTTGTTGCTCGGATGAGGCAAACTTGAATGGAAGCGCAGGTGGTGAAGGAGGTTGAGGAGTCGTGGAGGATCGCCCAGTTGGGCATTTTCGAGCGACAATCGAGGAGGCGGGTCTGCTGCGTTTGTATCTAGGGGGCATGGTTGAGGTTGATGATATGGGAATTTGGTGTGGAGAGGTTTTGTTTGGAGAGAAAGGGGAGAAGAAGAGAGAAAATTTGAGAGAGAAGGGGTGATGGCTAGGGCGTGCGAGATGAAATGAGGTGGTTAAAGGCGTGCTTTCTTCTGACCTGCAAAATAAAAGAGAGGGCGTACCTGGCACGGGCGTGCTTCCAAGCACGGTTGGGGCGTGCTTCTCTCTGTCCCTTGGGCTGGCACGCCGTGGGCGTGCTTGTCCCTGACTTTCAAGTTGAAAAATGGCTTGCGAGTAGCACGGGCGTGCTATCTGGCACGGCGTGGGCGTGCTTGTCCCTGACTCTCAAGTGAAATTTTCCCCTTTTCTACGGCACGGGCGTGTTGCGGGACACGGCTGGGCCGTGCTCGCTTCTGCCTCCCAAGTGATACCACCTTTGAAAACACACGGGCATGTTGCGAGGCACGCCTGGGCGTGCTGGATCCTCACCCCATGGCACGGGCGTGCTAGGGGGAACGGTCAGGGCGTGCTCTTCTCTGGACCTTCACTTTTTCCTAAAAATAAAAAGTTCTAACTAAAACAAAAGAACAATTATGGAGAAAATTTGGGAATTTTGCATTAATAAAACAGAAAAGAAAAGAAATAAATGGAACGAAACTTTAAAAAGAAAATTATATGGGTTGTCTCCCACAAGCACTTTTGTTTAACATCGTTAAGTTCGACGCACTTAACCTAGTGTAAGCTAAACGAGACCAATTGTGCTCTTGATGGGCTCAAAGTTGTCACTGTGATAATTTCTCAAACGTTGAGCATTGACCTTGAAACTTCGATTTGACTTACCATCCACTATTTCAATTGCTCCATGAGGAAAAATTTCCTTGATTGTGAATGGACCTGACTATCGAGAGCGCAACTTACTAGGGAATAACCGGAGTCTAGAGTTGTAGAGCAATACCTGCTGGCCTACCTTTAGATCCCTCATGATAATATGCTTATCGTGCCATTGTTTGGTGCGGTCTTTGTATATTTTGGCACTTTCATAAGCATGGAGGCGCATTTCATCCATCATATTTAGTTGTAGCAATCGCTTTTGACCAACTTCCTTTGCATGAAAGTTAAGAAATTGAATGACCCAAAACGCCTTATGTTCTAACTCGACAGGAAGATGACAAGCCTTACAGTACACCATGCGATATGGAGACATACCTATAGGTGTCTTGAATGCAGTTCTGTAGGCCCATAGAGCATCGTCCAGCTTTTTGGATCAATCCTTCCGTGATTGTCCAACAGTGGTTTCTAGGATCTTTTTGATTTCTCTATTAGTGACCTCTACTTGTCCACTTGTTTGAGGGTGATATGGAGTACCTACATGATGAGTGACACCATATTTTGCAAGAAGGGAGTCTAAATATCTATTGCAAAAGTGCTTACCTCCGTCCGTGATTATTGCCCTGGGAGTGCCGTGCCGTGTAAAAATATTTTTCTTGATAAAGTTCATCACACTTTTGGCATCGTTATTTGGAAGAGCAACATCTTCTGCCCACTTTGACACATAATCCACCTCCACTAGAATGTATTGATTGGAGTATGATGGTGGAAAAGGTCCCACGAAGTCCAGACCCCATACATCGAAGATTTCGACTTTAAGGATGTTGTTTAAGGGCATCTCATGTCTCTTCGAAATGTTACCTAACCTTTGACAACGATCATAGATTAGGCCAATACAAAAAAACTGGACATAGTAATTAAAAAAAACTCAATCATACTTGAATCAATCATCATACTTAATGACAATAATGAAAAGAAAAACAAGATGAAGAGTTTAGAAATAAAAACTGAATCACAGCTAGGTGAATGGCTTCCTTGAATCTTGGCACAAATCTTGGATGCTTGAAGACTTTGAGAAAGAGAGAATTATGTAGAGAATTGCATAAAAAAAATGAGATCCTTAGCAATGAGAAGTTCCCCTCTTTATATAGAGCTTCTGAAGGCAAATCTGACTCCTTTTAGGAAATAGAATCCTTATTTAGTGCAAAATCTTCTATAGGAGATCATGACTGTTTAGGCTTTGGATTTCTTCTTAACTAAGACTCATTTCTCTCCCAAAATAGGTCTAGGTCTTGTTTAGTATGTTTAGGAAACTCTCCGAGGTGGCCCCATGTGAGGAAAAGATTGATTTGCATATCTAGTTCACGCTAGTTCTGTCTACGCAGCATGGGCGTGTCATTATGCACGGGCTGGGTGTGCTTAAGTCTGGAAGTTTGGCTGGTGAAGCACGGGGTGTGCTTGGCAAGCACACCCTGATGAATCCTCAAGGCACGGGCGTGCCACCTAGCACAGGCAGGGCGTGCTTGCTTCTGTCACTCCCGCCTAGAATTGTCATGGGCGTGCTAGGCTTGACACGCCCTAATCTCATTTTGGCACGGCCGTGCCTTTTGGCACCACCTAGGCCGTGCTCTCTTCTGTCTCTCGCTTGATTTCCTTAGCTTCTAGCACGGTTGTGCCTTCTAGCACGGCCTGGGTGTGCTAGGGGCTGAGTGTCTTGCCTTGTAATGTTCTTTTCTGTGCCAAATTCCTACAATTTTCTCTTAGATCAAGCGAGTTAAGAATCAAGGAAGCTTTGAACAAAATTACACTAGAATTGAATTTAAAATCAAACCAAAGTAATAAAACTTACTAAATCCTAATAAAAACTATATTAGAAACACTATAAAATTAACACATATCAATTACTTCACTAAATGGGTAGAAGCTGCCTCCTATCATGTCCTAAACTCGAGAAAAGTGGCTCAGTTCAGTCAGACAAACATCATATGCAGATACGAGATTCCTTTTAAGATCATATCAAATAATAGGTCTCATTTTCAGAAGGAAGTATCCACTCTCATTACTAAGTACTGTTTTCGTCGAAATCCCACCCCGGAAGGATCCGAAAATATCTTTTTATTTATTTAATTATTTTGGAAGAAGGTGATAAAAAATCTTTTTGGATATACGATGCCGATAAATCGGTCTTATAAAACGTTTGAGTCGCCACCCATTATTTCGGCAATGGGACTGTTTCCAATTTATTTTTATAAAATGACTCCATTTAACCCAATTTTATTCAAGGCCAAATTATTTAGAAAAACTGGTCAGGCGAACCAAAGAGATTCTAGGTAAGGGAATTGGGTACGTCGGCCCGTTGGAAGCCGACGCCGGGAAAAACCGGCCTCTTTTAACCTATAATTTCTAATTTTATTTTATTTTAGAAAAGCCAATTTATTTAATTAAACCCCAACCCGATTAAATCGAACCGAGTTCCTACATGGAAAATTAATTAACCGTCCCAATTAGGTCCATTCATTGCATTCATCACAAATAAATCAGATCATCCACCATCCATCCATAATACATACCAAATATAATAAAAGACCCGCTCTTGCCTTATGGTTAAAGGCGGGCCACAAACCGAGTTTAATAATATGATTAATAATAAACGAAAGGAAATAAATCCTAAAAATATCATAATCATTAATAATTAATTGATCTGGTTTAATTAAAACTTAGTTTGCCCATAATTGATCGTTTTCTGTGTTAGGATTAAAATCTGCTTAGTAATATGAAATTAAAACGAAATAAAAAAACTATCCTGGGACTTCAAGACAGTCGCGCCACGCAGCTGTTCCATGAAGAACAGTCGCGTGGCGCAACTCTCCTTATTCATTCTGGAACTTTAGAACAGTCGCGTGGCGCAACCTTTAACATATTACTGGAAATAGGAATAGTTGCGTCACGCAGCTGTTCTATGAAGAACAGTTGCGTGATGGAACTCCTAGCCGCGTGACGGAACTATTCGTGACTTATTAAAATTCTAAGCTTTATTGATTATTTATCCAAAATATCACATTAAATATGAATATGAGAATAAAAGTATACTGGGTACACAAATAGCTGCGTCACGCAGGTGGTCCAGTCCGAATCAAAGACTTTTGGACATGAACAGCTGCGTCACGCAGGTAGTAGCTACGTGACGCAACTGCTCTGGTCCGCAACTACCTTTCAAACTACCTTTTTTACGTTCCTTTTTTGTTAAAAATAATTAAACTCAACCCAGAAAAGATCAACAATGGGCAAAATTACGTTTTACCAATAACAGATCAACTAAACACTGTGGAAATGAGATTTTAAGGAATAAAATGCTAGAAATGAAAGATAATGTTTAGAATGGTTACCTTGCCCTCAGATTCAAGGATTGCATGCGCTAAGATTAGCTTAGGGACGTTGTTTCACGATTCCAGGAATGTGATTACCAGATTTTCACAGAGCAAAACGTTTTGATCTTTCTTTCTTTTCTCTCTTTTTTTCTCTTATTATATTTTTATGCTTTTTGATTTTAAAACTAAACTGTTAAGGGCTTGATCTTCCTCAAGTTTACTCACTTGAGCTCTTGGGGGAGAAACCCTAGCCGTTTTGTTTATCAGAAACTTAGTTTAGATCTTTAAGGTTTTTTAGAGAAAAATGAGAGAAAATGCAAAGTCTCTAAAAAGTCCCGTTTTTGCTGTAAAATGCTGTATTTATATGGCTAGGGCGACAGGGCAGTCGCGTCACGCGGGTAGAAGCTGCGTGACGCACCCGCAAACCTGTGTGACGCGACTTACTTTTCGTACAGTTGCCGCGTATCCATACAAACAGTGCAGGCCGTTGCATGGGCGCGCGCCAGAGGGGTCAGCCCTGTTAGAGCTGCATGACGCAGCTAATAGTGCCGTCACGCAGGTACTACCTGCGTGACGCAACCCTAACATGGGTCAGACTCCTTTGGGCGGTTTGATTCAATTTCTTTTGGTTCAACCACTTCTAATTTATCGTGATACCCCGTCCCTTGTCCTCATATCATCATTGGGTCAGGTGGAGGCATAAAATCACGCGTCAACAGTTTGCCCCCCCCACTTTATCATTAATTGTATAAATGATTAATGTTAAAGTGGTCTATTGACGCGCCTTCTATCAGGCAATCCTCTTGAAGCTTGGTTTGATCGGCTTGAAAAGGTGCTGAGTCAATCATCTGGTCACCTCCTAAGCTCGGTTTGATCGGCTTGGAAGACACCTCCAAGGCTCAGTTTGATCGGCCTGGAGGGTTTTGATCTGATGACAAAGTCTTCAAAGCTCGATTTGATCGGCTTAAAGGGCTTTGATCTAGCCACCTACTCAGCTCGGTTTGATAGGCTTTGTCGGCTCCAGTCGGTTTTGAAAAGGTATCTTCGAGGCTCGGTTTGATCGGCTCGAAAGACATTGATTTGATGACAAAGTCTTCAAAGCTCGGTTTGATCGGCTTGAAGGGCTTTGATCTGGCCACCTAATCAGCTCGGTTTGATCGGCTTTGTCGGCTCCAGTCGATTTTGAAAAGGTATCTTCGAGGCTCGGTTTGATCGGCTCGAAAGACATTGATTTGATGACAAAGTCTTTAAAGCTCGGTTTGATCGGCTTGAAGGGCTTTGATCTAGCCATCTACTCAGCTCGGTTTGATCGGCTTTGTCGGCTCCAGTCGGTTTTGAAAAGGTATCTTCGAGGCTCGGTTTGATCGGCTCGAAAGACATTGATTTTACCCTGGTCAACTTCGCAACTCAACATCATTGACTGGCGAAGAAGATTTCAAACAGCTTCGCAATACATCATCACTGTTTTGAAATTGTTTTGACTAGCTTCGCAATGCACCATCACTAATCAGTAGGACCTATCGGCTTCGAAAAACCATCACCGGTTGGCCTGAAAAATTGTTCACAAGAGAAAGAAGAGCAATGTCCGTGTACAAACAGACCTTGCCTTCTGTTAGAAAGGTATTGGAACATCATATGTTCCCATGCAAAAATTCTCATTAAGGCAAAAGGTCATGCTTTTTGCCCCCAGTCCGGAATTCTGGCCTAGCACTAAAAGTATTCACTTTTTGTAGACGCATTATTATTATTTTTGCAAAAATTTTATCAAAAATTTTGACATAAAAGACTTAATAAAAGTTATTATCTGTGTTTTCAAGTATGTCCTTTATGATATAGTGTTTAAAAGAAAACTTACCTGAGGGTCATTTGGGCAATTTGATGCTCCTGCCCCCTGTGCGGTGAGTAGACAAAAAAAATCGCTGAAGTGTACGGGCCGCACATCGACGTCAAATTGCCGAAGTGGACCGTTACGGGCTTTTGAATGGGCCATACGGGCTTATTGGACGTTGAAAGAAAGTGACGGGCCCATCGGTCCTATTGAGCTCGATTGAATAGGCTTGGGCCCTTTACTTGAAGAAATGGGCTTGGGCCTAGATATCTACTATAAGTAATTTTCTTCATAACTGATTAGTTTCACTTATTCACAAACCCTAAGCGATTGAAAATTCTCTGGATTGTTCAACTGAAAGGATGTCTCAAATCTCAGAAATCCCCGCTTCTGCCTACACCCCGGAGATGGAGATTCTCGGGGCCCTACCCGATATCCCTACATTCGACGGTGAGTCGGTGCCGGTAAGCCGGAACCCGCTGACCCCCGGGACGCGACCGTTGCAGCTTCTTCCGTTGCCGGGTTCGGAGTTTCCAGTCCGTGTTTTTCCCCCGGAGAAAATCGTGGTGTTTTATTTGGTGTACTTGAATACTTTATTAAAAAAGTGATAAAACCCTTTTGGATGTGCGAAGCCGATGAATCGGTCTTATAAATTGTTTTTAATCGCCACCCATTATTTCGGTAATGGGATCGTTTTTGATTGTATTTTGCAAAAGTGACTCCATTTCAACCCATTTTATTCAAGGCCTTTTGTTTTAGAAAACTGGTCAGGCGAACCGATGAGGTTCTAGGTAAGGGAATTGGGTACGTCGACCCGTTGGAAGCCGACGCCCGGAAAAACCGGCCTCTTTTAACCTACGATTTCTAAATTGATTTTATTTTAGAAAAAGCCAATTTATTTGAACCCAACCCGAATGAATCGAACCGAGTTCCTATGTGGAAAAGTAATTAACCGTCCCAATTAATTTCATCCATTGCATTCATCACAAATAAGATATATCATCCACCATCCATCCATAACACGTACTAAAATAAAAGAAAAGACCCGCTCTTGCCTTATGGTTAAAGGCGGGCCACAAACCGAATTTGATAATATGATAAGCAATAAATAAAAAGAAGTAAATTCTAAAACCTCAAAATCATTAACAATTAGTTGATTTGATTTGATTAAATCTTAATTTGCCCATGTTTGATCATTTTCTGAGTTAATATTAAAATCTACCTAATAATATGAAATTAAGGTGAAGTAAGGAAAATACACTGAAATCATGAGACAGTTGCGTCACGCAGGTGTTCCATAAGGAACAGTCGCGTGACGCGACTCCCTTCATTCATCCTGGAACTTTAGAACAGTCGCGTCACGCGGGTGATCTATGAAGAACACTCGCGTGGCGCAACTCTTATTGTGTTACTGGAAATTGGAACAGTTGCGTCACGCGGCTGTTCTATGAAGAACGGTCGCGTGACGGAACTCCTAGCTGCGTGGCAGAACTATTCGCGACTTATTAATATTCTCAGTTTTATTGATTATTCATCCGAAATATCACATTAAATACAAAAATATCCTGGGTTTGCGAATAGTTGCGTTACGCAGGTGGTCTAATCCATATTAAAGACTTTTGGACACGAACAGTCGCGTCACGCAGGTAGTAGCTGCGTGACGCGGCTGCTCTGGTCCGCAACTACCATTCAAATCCCTTTTTTACGTGTTCTTTTTACCGACAGGGGCTTAATATAACTCAGAAACACTCAAATACGGGCGAAATGACTAAAATACTAAGAAAATGGGATTTTCACAAATAAATAACAAGCTAAAGAAAAGTGCAAACAAAAGGGTTTAGATGATTACCTAACCCTCAGATTTGAGGATTGCATACGATATGGTCGATCTAAGGATGAAGCTTCACGATTCCAGAAAGATTCAACGTCCAATCTTAACAATAAAAACACCTTTCTTTTCTTTTCTTTCTCTTTTACTCTTTTTTATGTCCTTTTTATACTTTCAAGTTTTCAATCTATGTGCCTAATAGCTTGATCTTCCTCAAGGTTACTCACTGGAGTCTTTGAGGAAAACCCTAGCCACAGTCGTTTTCTTTTTGTCTAAATGCCTTAGTCTTTTTGAGAGAAAATGAGAAGAGTTTTCAAAGTCTCTAAAAAAAGTCCCGTTTTTGCTGTGTAATGCAGTATTTATATGGTTAGGGCGACAGGGCAGTCGCGTCACGCAGGTAGGAGCTGCGTGACGCACCCGTAAGCCTGCGTGACGCGACTTACTTTTCGTACAGTTGCCGCGTATCCATACAAACAGTGCAGGCCACTGCACGGGCGCGCACCAAGGGTGTCAGACCCGTTAGAGCTGCGTGATGCAGCTAAAAGTGGCGTCACGCAGGTGATAGCTGCGTGACGCAGCCCTAACATGGGTCAGGCTCCTTTGGGCGGTTTGGTTCGATTTTTGATTCAGACACCTCTAGTTTATTATGAAGCCTCATCCTTTGTCCTCATATCATCATTGGGTCAGGTGGAGGCTTAAATCCACGCGTCAACAGTCCGGTATGAAACGAGTCAGATGCGTGCCTTTCGATCCGAGGTAAGTAAAAATTTCTTCAATTTTTGTTTTTACTGCTTTTGATCCGTAATTGTAGCAATAGGAATGTTCTTTATTATTTATGCCTGCGTCAACAGTCGCGTCACGCAGGTAGAAGTTGCGTGGCGCGGCTGTTCTTTATGAACAGTCGCGTGATGCAGCTGTTCTTGTGTGAACAGTTGCGTGATGCAACTTTCGAGGCGCCAGAAACCCTAGCTTGCCTTGAACCTTAGGATCGACATCTTTTAACTGTGTTTAGACCTTGATTTACTGACTTTTGATTGTTGATAACTCCGGGCGACTTGATTTTGCCCTGAAATTGCACAAAAACAACACAAACGTAGTGAAACTAAGTTAAAATTGAACTGCTGCGTACCTTCGACAGTTGCGTCACGCAGCTGTTCTTAGGGAGAACAGTTGCGTGACGCGACTGTTCGTCAATGAATGATTGCCTTGAACAGTTGCGTAACGCGGCTAGCGAGATGCGTGGCGCGGCTTCGTGGTTGCGTGACGCATTCGTTCTTGGGGTCACACATTTTGAACAGTTGCGTGACGCAGCTATGGAGTGGCGTGACGCAGGTGCTGAGATGCGCTACGCAACTGTTTTTTTGAATGCGCAATTGGTGTAAAGCTGCGTGGCGCGACTCTGTAGACGCGTGACGCGACTGGGAGTTGCATGACGCAGCTATGGTTCAAACCAAAACTTTGTTTTTTTATTATTCCTGCCATAGAAGAAAATGAACAATTGTTGAACAATTGTTAGTCTTATATTTATTGAAATTGAAATTTTCTTACAGGTTAATCTGGGCAAGGCCCGCTCAGGCGGATCAGCTACTGATGCTTCTGTTTTCTGGGATCTGCTGGACCCTCCTATGCGAGCTCGGGTTGTCGCTGCAGGTTTCAGGGATTACGCTGCAGGACTGCGCCGCACGCAGCCTTGTTTCCCGCCCGCTATGCGATACGCATTGATGGAACGGTGGAACGATTGCACGCACACCTTCGTTTTTGGGTTCGGAGAGATGACCCTCACACCCACGGACTACGCCGCCATCACCGGCCTTCGCTTCACTGGTCCAGCTCCTCCCCTAGATGCTCGGTACCAGACGGCTGCCATTGGAGCTCAGCTAGTCCGTTCCCTCCTCGGTGTCACGACGCAGACCCAATACACCGTACAGGGGTGCATGTCTTACGAGACGGTTTTTCGATTCTGGGCCGAGAGGATCAGGACTCGGTTGGAGGCTTGGAGAGAGTTGCCGGAGGATGTCCGACCTGCTGCTCCTGTGTATACTCGCGAGGAGAGGGACTAGGCTGCTCGGTCCTTCTTGTTCTATATCATTTCCTCCCAGCTGTTGTGCACCTCCCAGAATAAGGGAGACCCTGCGGTGCTGGCATGTCTTCGGGATCTGAGCCAGGTCGGGTCCTTCGACTGGGCCACACTTGGTTTGGCTCATTTCTATCATGGTCTGGATGTCTGGACCTGTGGTAGTGGTGAGTCGAACTGGCTATTCATCCGGCCTTTGGAGGTAACACACTTTCACTCTCAACTTTTCTTTCTTTTCTTCTTTGATCCGTCGTTCTCAACTGTTCAATTAACTGATGTTATTTTCTGTCTCTGTTACAGGTGTGGTCTTACGAGTACTGCATCTATCCGGGCGGTCCTAGCGGTGACTCTCCCATTGAGTCCAGGAGGATTCCTCGTTATCTGGCCCACTGTCATCACACTTACGCCAGTGGCGAGGATCCCGAGTACTGGCGGAGCTTCCTTAATGACTGGGAGCTGTCTGATGTGAGTACAGAAGGAATCTCTGAATCTTTAACTTGTCTCTTTTTATTTTGACGCACGACTAATGCTGATTTCTCATCATTTTTTTGCAGCTATCCTTGGAGCCATGGGATTGTGAGGCCTGGAGGACCTATCCGGGCCAGGAGGTGGCTGAGCTATACACCCGGTCGAGACTGTTGATGCGAGGATACTGGGCTGACTGGTACTTCCTAGGAGAGAGAGTCTTCGACACTCCGATTGCTCCAGCACAGCGGAGAGTGCCTCATGCCCCTCCTCGGCATATGTGTCTGCTGGAGGGCTTGACTCGGGAGGACCTGGAGGTGGAGTATAGAGGCTTCTCGGCGAACGATTTCCTATCCACCGGTGACTTTCCTTCTTATTTTGCCTCTCGGATGCAGGCTCGACTTCCCAAGGTTCTCGAGTACATCCAGGTAACTCATCTGACCTTCAACCTTGTTTACTGTTATCATTCCTCCTTTGTTTCAAACCACTGATGCCGTTACTTTCTTCGTAACTAAATGCAGGAGTGGAAGACGCACAAGACTGCGGCTCACTACCGGGCTGAGGCAGCGGCTGAGGCTGGTGGCGCGGCGGCTCCGGCCGGACCAGCCGGTGTAGTACTAGGCGATGTCCCGTTTCCGCTGGGTATGGAGGTGGTGTTGGATCCCGGCCTTGGCTTGGGATCTGGCATCGCTATTCCTACTGATCTTCTGCAGGCTCCTCCTCCGGTACAGCTGGATCCTGAGCACACTACACATGTAAGTTATAAACCGAATTTACAAAGTTAGAAGTATTTTACTTGAATATCCTTTTAATGGATTTTTATTATTTGTAGGTGCCGGCCCAGAGGTACCAGGAGATCTGCCAGCGATTCGGGTTTGCCCGATCCTACATCGGCCGGCTTTACTTCGAGCGACATGAGCTGGTATGAATTTTTACACACCTTTATCTTTTTGCTTCTTATTATTTTGGTAAACTTTCTTACACATGCTTGTCTTTACAGGAGCTAGGGAACGGGAGGCTGCGGAGGCATCAGACTCGCCAGTCCAGTGCCGTGAGCCGGCTTCAGGCAGAGGTGGAGTGGCTTCGGACGAGACTAGAGGTTGAGGGTATCCCGCTCGACTCTTCTGATGAGGATGAGGATGGCTCTTCTTCCGACGACGCGCCACCATCTCCACCCCCTCCGGCTGTTGCTGGTCCTAGCCGCAGGCGGCGGTAGTCCTGCTGCATGTCTCCTCCGTTTTTGAACATTTTTGAACATTTTGGACATTTTAGTAGTATTATTATTATTTATTTTTTGTGATTGTACAGTTATATCAACATTTTATGATATTATTTACATTTTTACAACACTTGGCCTTTATCACTTTATCATGTGTGTTTTTGTTTTGTAACTGTGAAGTCTTGTTCCTGCAAAAACAAAACACCAACACAACACCAAACACAAAATAGCGATGTCCCATTTGTTCATAAAAATGGTTCACCTTATTAGCGGTCAGTGAATCGATTTATTGTAAATGTATAAATGAAATGAAATGAATAAAGAATAAAATAATGAATTTAACATGGAATATGACCAAAAATCATTTTCCAAACAGAAAACGTACTGTAGTACTCACCTGATGGGGCGATCCACTCAGTGAATGCAGACGTAATGGCTCAACCATCCTTTCTCTATTAATGCGATCATAAAGACTCAACTTCCTTATTGTACAGGCCGTCCTTCTTATTGATCAATGCAGGTTTAAATGCTCACCGACCCGAATAGACCCTTCAAGATCGTCCTTCCAACTACCTCTGACGGTGGACATTAAATTGAGTGATGACGGTGTTTGACCCATTGGTTCCTTTTCTCTTCTATAAATGTAAGTTTCGCTTCGCACCTCCTTCCCATCCAGTGTCCAACGCATATTGATTTCTTAAGTGACTTTCTTCCATGGCCTTTAGAAGCCGAGTCTCATCTTTCGTCCAATCCATTTCTGACGATTTATGGCAAGTCCCTCCTTTGGATCAACTTGCCTGGTTAAGATATTTCAAAGACCTGAAACCTAACCATGGCTTCTTGTCTTGGCTCGTTACTCATTTCAATCCGAACACCATGGTTTTCCGGTTTGAAGACTCTGAAGTGACTCCGACCTATGAGGAAATGTGTGCCGTGATGGATCATCATCCTGAACAAAACGAAACTCCGGCCTTGCCCCCAGGTCCTAGGTATGATCTAGCTGAGATCGTGGCCTTGTGCCCGGTTTACCTTCCTGATGGCATAAATGTGGATCAAGGCTTTCCTTTGGAACCTTTCTTGAACAGGGTTTTGTCCACTGATCTAGATCTACCCTGGATCCGAGCTTGCTGTTTCTTGCTGTTGAATGTGTATACCATGAAGAACCGTCAACCCGGAATTGGAGATTTTCGACTTCTGACCGTTGTTCGTGACATGTAATTGTACCATCGTACCGTCTTCATGATGATCATGGGAGAAACGATGTGTTGGGTTAGGGATATTGCCCTTCACATTACTGACTTCGATGTTCATCATCGCGGCTGTCCACTGCTATTGCAAGCCTGGGCTCTGGATAAATTAAGCCTGATTCCTTCGGTTCCAGCTCGCTTGATTCCAACTTATGGACCTGCCGTTTTTCAATCTCGGTCTCGGAGACGCTTCGATTTTGGTGGTAACCCTACTATTCGGCGGACCTGTCCTTGGTGGAGAATTAGACTGGCCACGATCGGAAGCATGAATCTCAATTATGTGTTGTATGCCAGTCTAGACCGTTCCATGGCCTATTTCCCAGATAGGATCAGTCGTCAGTATGGGATGATACAGCATGTTCCCCGAGTCCACAACTTTGAGAGCGGTCTGATAACATCACATTTGTTGACTAATTTGGCTGACCATTGGCAAAGTCGAAACACCGTGCATTTAGATGAAGGAATGATGCAGGATACTGTGTCACCTGCATATGCCAATTGGTTCTTTACCCCGCAATGATGTCACGCTTTGTGAAGGTTGACCTTTGCTGATAGGTCTCCTCAAAATAAATTGTTGTTGTTTTTCTTTTGCGTTCAAGCCATGAGCTTTTATCTAAATGTATCTGCTTTTCTTTTAATCAATGATCTTGATGATTCTGTCTTTATTAATTCCTGTACATATGAACAACGAAAGACAACAAAACTTTTCTTTCGAAATTATTTGCTGTGTTAGTTATCTGGGGCTCCTGCCCTTGGGTTAGTAAATGAAAACTCATAAAGTAAAAATTATTCTGTAAAAAAAAAGGCTTATGCTCGGAAACAACAAAGAATGGAGTAACTGTATTATTACCTGCACAAATCAAATAAAAATAACAAATGCAACTCCTTTATGTATGCATGAACTTATGCAAGTGCTAAGGTTTATTCATGGTTTTATAGTGATCTTTCCAGGGAAATCACTGAGGAAATGGTGCTCGTCCCTCTGATCAATGTCTTCTTTTTTTTTAAAAAAATTCAATGTTTGGGCAGAGCCAACAGCCAGGACATTTCCAACCAAATGAGTCGATCTTTGTTTAACTAAGCAGAGAGGAAGGTCTTGTATTCTTCGACCGTAATTCCAGGACAAAAACAAAAATTTTAAAACACAAATCCTTTATTAATCTTACTTCTTTTCAACATTATACAGAAGTAAATAAAGTTTATTCTAATACAATGGTCATTCGCTCTAACTACTTGATTTCCTATTCTCCTTCGAGTCAAGTTGATGGCGTTGAGCAACCAATCACTAATCTGTCACGAACGCATGGCATGAATTCTGCATTTAGGCTAAGCACCACGCGTTAATCCCAAGATTTTATTTTATTATTTTGCATTTTTTACGTGCTCTAACTTTTGCCTAGGCCGCCCTTGCGGGTTTTCAACCTAGCGAGCTCATTTCTTACCTAAGCCGCCCTTTCGGGTTTTCAACTTAGCTCTTTTTTTTTTTTTTTTTTTTTTTGAAATCATCATCTCAGACATAGAATCTTTTCATTTGATCTTGATTGATAATTCGATTGACAGGCTCTCCTTCCATGGTGACTAATTCAGCGGCGCCTTTAGGCAACAGCTTCTGAATTCTGAACGGCCCATGCCAGTTGGGTTTGAATTTCTCAGCAGGATGATGTTGGGCTTCATGATCCAATAACCTGATTAACACCAAATCTCCATTCTTTAAAGCCCTTGGATGTACCCGCTTGTTGTAGAAACGAGCAATCCTCCTTTTTCTCATCTGATCCTGGAATCGAGCATTCAGTCTCCTTCCGTCTAAAAGTGCCAAATCTTCATACTTCTTCTTGACCCATTCTTCTTCGGTCAGACCAGCTTCTACTATCACCCTGAGAGACTTCTTTTCGAGCTCTATCAACACTGCCTCCATCCCGTATACCAATTCGAAGGGAGAAGCTCCATTTACTGCCTTGAAGGTAGTGCGATGCCCCCATAGCACGAAAGGAAGTTTCTCAGCCCAGCTTCTATACCTTTCGCACATCTTTGACAGGATTCTTTTGATCTCCTTATTTGCAGCTTCTACTGCACCATTAGCTTGAGGGCGATAAGGAGAAGAATGGTAATGCTCAACCTTATATTTATAAAGCAATTGGCCAACTTCTGCTTGAAAATGAGAACCATTATCTGTAACTATGTGATGGGGAACACCATAGCGACAGAAAATGTTCTGTTCAATAAATCTTGCCACATGCTTGGCAGTTAAGATTCTATAAGATTGAGCCTCGATCCATCTAGAGAAGTAATCAACTGCCACCAATATATACTGATGCCCATTGGATGCTGCAGGTGAGATTTTACCGATGACGTCTATGCCCCATGCAGAAAAAGGCCACGAAGGAGTTGTCGGATGGAGTTCAACAGCAGGTAAGTGGCTTCTATTATCATGGTATTGGCAAGCTTTACAACGGCGCACATACTGAACATAGTCGCCTTCCATCTGCATCCAAAAATAGCCTTGCCTCATGATTTTTCTCGCTAAGATCATACTGCTTAGATGAGTACCGCAGACTCCTTCATGAACTTTTCTCATTATGTCTTCTCCTTCTTTCTTACTCATGCAATCTAGCAACATCCCATCCCAGGTTTTTCTATAGAGTTCGCCATCGGCTAGGACATAGTTCAGAGCCATTTTCCTTAAAACTGCACGGTCTTCTTTCGTCGCATCATCAGAAAAGGTACCGTCTTTCATATACCTCAGGATATCCGTAAACCAGGGTTCTTCCTCCGACTCCACCTGATTCACGTAATGTTCTTGATAGCACGGGATATTGGCTGTGGTAATTATAAATGGCTTCTTCGAAACTTTGCTTAAATCCTGCCAAGCCGACGCTAAGTTTGCCAAGGCATCTGGAATTCTGTTATAGGTTCTTCCTATGTGAGTGAAAGTGATCTTGTCAAATAGTGCTGCCTTCTTCAACAAATACTCAACATAAGGCTTCAGTCTGTCTTCTTCTAACTTCCATCTTTCGTTGGCGTGCTCGATAACCAGTAAAGAATCTCCTATTACTTCGACCTCCTTAGCGCCGGATGCAAGAAGAGCTTCCATTCCCATGATGCACGCTTCATATTCTGCCATGTTGTTAGTGACCGGGAACAACAGTCTCTTGCACATGGTTATGACTTCGCCGTTAGGTGCTTCTATAACAATACCAGCCCCAGCTCCGTTTCTGTTAGCTGATCCATCAAAGTACAATCTCCAAGCTCCTGTGTCAATACTCAGCAAATGTTCATCCGGAAACTCCAATTCCCAAGATTCGTTGTCTGTCACAGGGTTTTCTGCTAGGAATTCTGCCACTGCTCGACCTTTGACCGTCTTCTTCGTTACGGACTCCGCATCCACACTAGACATTTGAATCAACCACTTGGACAACCGTCCCTCTAGAGTAGGCGTTCTCTGCAAATACTTTAGTGGATCAATTTTGGAGACAAAAGTGACCTTGAAGGAATTGAAATACGGCCTCAATTTCTTTATCGACCACACTACTGCCATGCATGTTTTCTCAATCAGATTGTATTTCTCTTCGATAGGCAGTAGTTTCTTACTGATGTAGTAAATGGCTTTCTCTACTCCAGCAGCATCCGGCTGTACCAACATTGCTCCCACTCCTGCATCTTCTATAGATAGGTATAAGATCAGAGGTTCTCCTGGTCTTGGTGAACTAAGCACCGGTGGATTCACCAGGTATTTCTTTATGTGGTCAAAGGCTTTCTGGCAATCTTCATTCCACTTAACTGGCTGATTCTTTTTCAGTAACTTGAAAATTGGAGCACAGGTGATGGATAACCTCGAAATAAATCTGCTGATGTACTGGATTTTACCCAGGAAGCTTCTCACCTGACGTTCTGTTCTCGGCGGTTCCATATCCTGAATGGCTTTTATTTTGTCTGGGTCAACCTCAATCCCATTGGGTCCTACCACAAAACCCAACAATTTTCCCTTCGTCACTCCGAATACACACTTCTTGGGATTAAGCCTCAAATTATACTGTTTGACCCATGTGAAGAACTTCTCCAGCATCTCTGCATGTTCTTCCTGTGTTTTTGTCATGATCACCATATCATCTACATACACTTCCAATCCTTTATGGATCATATCATGAAATAACGTAGTAGCCATCCTCTGGTATGTTGCCCCGGTGTTCTTTAGTCCAAATGGCATCACTCTGTAGCAAAATGTTCTGAAGTCTGTGGTGAAAGCAGTCTTATGTTTATCCACTAAGGCCATCAATATCTGGTTATATCCGGAGAATCCGTCCATGATAGAATAACATCCCATCACAGCAGCACTGTCTATCAAAACATCTATGTGTGGAAGTGGAAAGTCATCTTTGGGCGAGGCTTTGTTCAGGTCCCTTTAGTCGACACAGACCCTTATCCTGCCATCTTTCTTCAACACAGGGACTATATTTGCCAACCATTCCGGATAGTGTACTACTTCTAAGAATCCTGCATCCAACTGCTTCTGGACTTTCGCTTTGATCTTGTCCTGCCGTTCTAGTTTGACCCTTCTCCTTTTCTGCTTTACTGGCTTAACACTCGGATCAGTAGGAATGAAGTGCTCCGCTATTGATCTGTCGATCCCTGGCATGTCCGCGTAGCTCCAGGCAAATACCTCCGAATTTCTTCTAATGCATTCTTGAAGGTCCTGTCTGAGCTCAGGTTTGAAGTCTGATCCGATTTCAATTATTTTAGGATCTTCGGTGGTGCTTAAATTAAATGCAAAATTATGCAATGCATTTATGTCAAATATGCGAGTGGTATAATCAATGCCATGAACGTGACAATCAGGAAAACAAGAAAACAAATAGTCAAAGTTCACTTCCATTGATTGAAATAAAAGAGGAAAACCATCCATATTGTTCTCAAAACAAGCATCAGAAAAATAAAACACAGGATTCACTGCTTGTTCAATACATTCATTACAAGTATCTTTAATTGTCTGGATCACTTCATTTGGATCTGCGCTTTCTTCTTCTTCCGCTGGGGTAGCTTCTTTCTTGGCCTCTCCTTGCTCCATCATCTCCTTCGTCTTCCTCTCTACCTCTTCGGCATCTTCAGCGGCTAGAACTGACTGTAGGATCCTCGCCTTGGCCTTTTGCTCTTGCACTGACTTGGAAGCTTCATCCCCAATCCCCAAGAAATCTTCGAATTCGGATATCTTCTTCAACCAATCAGATGCAGTACTTGCTTCTGTCATGCATACCATAAACCAGCTGTTCCAAAGAAGGTTCAGGCGACTTGACCAGCTTCTCCTCATAATCGGTCATAAATATCTCCAAGCCGGGATAGGTCTTTCCTCTGCTTTGAAATTCCCCTTCAGCTTGTGGAACAAAGAAGATCTGATTCAAGTTTGGCCCTCTGACCGGAGATCGAATCTCATATCTTTCCTTCTTTCTATTTTCAGAATACCCCAGTCCACGCTTGTCTTGCTGCCCGAATGCCGATGAGAGAGGCTCAAACCTTCCTTGCAACTCCCGACCCAAACCTTTGCCGTACTGCCAATTCATCTTCTTCATCATCTTTCTCGAAAAAGGACTCATGCTGTTTACTGCACTCTTGCTCTTGGCCGTGAATGCATCCATTACTGCCACTTGAAAGCCCGATAACGATACCACCAGCTCTAAGCCTTCCACAATTGCTACACTCAGATGCTCTTGCGCATTGACTGTTACCACATCTTTTCCCCACGGAATTTTCACTTTTCTGTGCAGAGTGGATGGAACCGTACCTAGAGGATGGAGCCACGGTCTTCCTAACAAAAGAGCATAGTTGGCTAAGATGTCAAGCACAACTACGTCTACCCAACTTTCTACTGCCCCTGTGGATATCTTTGCTTTGAAGGTCCCTTTTGCATTCCGCATAGTGTTATCATAAGCCTTGACCACCATGTTGGATGGTTCAAGCTCTGATTCTCCGATCTTGAACTTAGACAGCATCTTCAGCGGACGTACACATAGTGCTGATCCGTTGTCCACCATCACATTTCGGGTGTCTCGTCCATTGACGGCAATCTGAATATATAGTGGCTTACAGTGGTTCCTTCCTTCTGGTGGGAGGTCTGAATCAAAGAAAGTGACTTCGCCTATTCTCCGCTGTAGCACATTGATCATGTCAACACTTTGGATCCGAGCCGGCACTTTGACGAAAGTCATGGCTTTAAGCAAGGCTTCTCTATGGTCTTTAGATGCTATCAGCAAATCCCATATTGAAATGTCTGCTCTGGTTCTTTATAATTGACTCAGTACTGAGCTGGCAGTCACCCCACTAGGTGTCTTGCTCTGACTGGTTTCTCCAACTTCGACAGCCTTCTTTTGCCCTTTCACTACCTCCTCTTCTTTCTTTTTCTCTTTCGGTTCCTCTCCACCTTTCTCTGTCACTTTCTTCTTTGCTCCATCAACAGCAATCTCTTTTCCCTTAGCCTGCATACTGCTCTCGGGATTATATGCTCGCCCACTGCGGGTCAAGCTCTGAACACCTACTTCATTCACTTCTTCCTCACTGCTGTAGTACCATTGTTCCTCTTGGTCGGCTAAACTCTTTTGAATGGCAAGCTGGAGTTGCTCATCCTCATCTTCCGGCGCATCGCCTACCTTCACAGTGATACTTTTCTCGATTTCAATCTTCACTGGCACCTTCTCTTCCTCATCACTACTACAGTCGTCCCATATATTCAACATGGCGCACACCCGCTCTTCCCATTCTGCTTTGGCTAATACTATCTCTTCTGGTAATCCGCTATCAATCACATTGACCGATCCACCCGACTGAGACTTACGAGGCGGGTAGTTGTACTGATATTGAGGAAGTGGATTGTTCTTAGTGCTTGGCTTGCTCTTTTCCGAAGGCTTGGTAATTTTTCCACTGTCAATTAAATCTTGAATATCGTGCCTTAATTTGAAACATTCATCAGTTGAATGCCCTTTGCACTGATGGTAATCACAATTTCGGTCCATACACCTCCCTCGCACGGGTTTAGTCGGATCGACTGGCAGCTTCGACAACACCCCGTTCTTGATGCATGATCTTAGCACCGTGCTCAAGGGTCTTCCTAAGTCAGTGAACTCTCTCCTAGTTCTCTCATTAATTGCCCCCACTACGGCATTATTGGTTCCTGACTGATTCTGATTACTGCTTCCGGCAACTCTATCACCATAAGAAGTCCGATAGTTACCAAACCCTCTGTTCTTCTTCTTTTCTTCCTTGTACAATTCCTCGATGTTTAAACCGGCACTTTGAACCAAAGAAAAATCGGTGAGAGGCTGAGTCAACATCCTTTCCTTGAAGAAGGGTAACAAGCTCCTACTGAAGATACGGATCAACTCTTTATCTTTTGGCCTTGTCTGAACTCTATACAACTTAGTTCTCCACCTTCTGTAGTAATCGGAAAAGCTTTCATCCTTCCCTTGTCTTAAACTCTCCAGATCACGCAGACTGAACTCATCACTCTCTTCAGTCTTGAAATGTTTGAGAAAAGCTGTCTGCAGTTTGATCCAATTCTTCTGAACCTCCTCGTCTAAACCGTCATACCATCTCTTATAGTCCTTGTGTAGTGTTTGCGGGAATGCTCGCAAAACATCTTCCTCGTTATACCGGTTCATTTGGGATACTTGGAGAAATTCAGACAAGTGAGAACGAGGATCATTATCTCCTTCAAATATAGAATGCTTGAAGGTCTTGAATGAGGCCGAACTGGTCGGGTGCAAAACATACTCAGTTATGTGAAAATTGGTGGCCGGGTCTTTCTCCTTTACTGCCGCCATTTTGTCGAATCTTTCTTTCAGGTTAGCGAGTTGCTTGAGCACATCATTTTTGACTGGGACAGTGTTTCCCATAGAAGCTTGATTACTTGACACAGGTTCCGGGATTGGTCTTTCTTCAGCCACAGGTTGGCTACCCGAAGGGGGAGTATTCTGGTTTTGGGCCCTGTCTTGAGCAAGAGCCGCAGCCACAATCTGTGCAATGGTTCTTATCTGAGCCTCAGAAAATCCGGTCTCATTTTCCATGTTATCGACCATTTCTACTGAATCTGAATCGGGCTCTGAATCTGATGAACTGGACTGATTCACGGAGCTAACTGGAGCAAATTCGGGGATTGGGGATGTTCTGATTAAACGCTGACCAGGATGTCGATTCCAAACTCTCAAAGTAGTTTCCCGGGAAGGATCAATTCTGACAAAAAATTTCTGTGTTAAAGAGGGTCCTGCATGTATGCATGTGAAAATGAAAGCACATAGGATGAGAGATGCATTTCTAATGCGTTAAAGCCGGTATGGAAATAAGATCTCGGTTTCGGCGACCGGATCAAAAATTCGATATGAATAATGCATCAACAACTTATTTTGTATTTGAACATTTCAAGCATTATCTGTCATCAATCATTCCTTTTGGATTTACGATCAACTATTTTCTCTCGAATCCCTAACTTTTGCCTCGGAATGAAAGAATTTTCGAGCGGGATTTTACTTTTGTCATTGTTTATTATTTCTGTATCCTTACTTTTTGCCTTGGAACATATGGTCCCAAGCAGGATTTTCTTTTATTTTATTACAGAATTTTATAATCTCTCACTTATTTTCAGATAATGCGAGAAATGTTGAAATACAAAGGAATTGCAACCCCCTTATAACTCCCCTTTTCTTTTGGGTATTGATTCGCTATAAGTAATTGCATTATATTATTCATGACGAATTTTGAGATTCGGTCTCAAAATCAAGGTCAAATGTCCATACCGAACATTAGCTCTTATTAATGCATGGCTGAAAAGGAAGGTGTTACATGGTGCATGAATGTCACAACATATGTACAGTTTATAGCAAACAGGGGAACGGGAGTTGGGAAATGCATGCCTTCCTACCTGATTCCTCCCACACACGGATGCCATTGGTAGAAATTCCGACATCTGTTTCCTAGGAATTGGTCTAATCTCGACAACCAACAGGGGGTTTTGAGATTGACGATATAAACTCTCGGAAATGAATGCGGTATTACAACAGCAAATAGCATTGGGTGGACCCTAGGGGAAGTAACTAAAGCTTCGAACTATGTGCATGGGCTTCGGTCTCATCGGGCTGAACAAGGTCTGGGTTCTGCAAACAGGATTCGGGCTTTGTTGGGCCTACTCCTTTTGACGCACCTTTAAGGTACTAGGCTTGCGGTTGGTAGTAGTGTTAATTCTCGGATGGATGCACCTAAATCGCATGGTCTAGGCTAGATCCACTGTCAAACTTAACACCAGTACCGAAGGGTGATAAGGGTAGAATGAGGTGGGAAGCAAGGAATGCGAATGAATGCAAAAAAAAAAAAAAAAAAAATTCCTAGAAAGAAAATGGAAAGCAATTTAAACACATATGGACGATTAATTATTTTCCATCGGCTTTTCTAACCAATTTTATTTAGAAATAGTAGGTTTTTAGAGTCAATTCCTAATTGCAACCATTAATTTACTAAAAACAACCGGGGATTACTGGGTGCAAAATCCCCAGCAGAGTCACCAAACTGTTTTCGTCGAAATCCCACCCCGGAAGGATCCGAAAACATCTATTTATTTATTTAATTATTTTGGAAGAAGGTGATAAAAAATCTTTTTGGATATACGATGCCGATAAATCGGTCTTATAAAACGTTTGAGTCGCCACCCATTATTTCGGCAATGGGACCGTTTCCAATTTATTTTTATAAAATGACTTCATTTAACCCAATTTTATTCAAGGCCAAATTATTTAGAAAAACTGGTCAGGCGAACCAAAGAGATTCTAGGTAAGGGAATTGGGTACGTCGGCCCGTTGGAAGCCGACGCTGGGAAAAATCGGCCTCTTTTAACCTACAATTTCTAATTTTATTTTATTTTAGAAAAGCCAATTTATTTAATTAAACCCCAACCCGATTAAATCGAACCGAGTTCCTACATGGAAAATTAATTAATCGTCCCAATTAGTTCCATTCATTGCATTCATCACAAATAAATCAGATCATCCACCATCCATCCATAATACATACCAAATATAATAAAAGACCCGCTCTTGCCTTATGGTTAAAGGCGGGCCACAAACCGATTTTAATAATATGATTAATAATAAACGAAAGGAAATAAATCCTAAAAATATCATAATCAGTAATAATTAATTGATCTGGTTTGATTAAAACTTAGTTTGCCCATAATTGATCGTTTTCTGTGTTAGGATTAAAATCTGCTTAGTAATATGAAATTAAACGAAATAAGAAAACTATCCTGGGACTTCAAGACAGTCGCGTCACGCAGCTGTTCCATGAAGAACAGTCGCGTGGCGCAACTCTCCTTATTCATTTTGGAACTTTAGAACAGTCGCGTCACACGGGTGTTCTATGAAGAACAGTCGCGTGGCGCAACCTTTAACATATTACTGGAAATAGGAACAGTTGCGTCACGCAGCTGTTCTATGAAGAATAGTTGCGTGATGGAACTCCTAGCCGCGTGACTGAACTATTCGTGACTTATTAAAATTCTCAGCTTTATTGATTATTTATCCAAAATATCACATTAAATATGAATATGAGAATAAAAGTATACTGGGTACACAAATAGCTGCGTCACGCAGGTGATCCAGTCTGAATCAAAGACTTTTGGACATGAACAGCCGCGTCACGCAGGTAGTAGCTGCGTGACGCAACTGCTCTGGTCCGCAACTACCTTTCAAACTACCTTTTTTACCTTCCTTTTTTATTAAAAATAATTAAACTCAACCCAGAAAAGATCAACAATGGGCAAAATTACGTTTTACCAATAACAGATCAACTAAACACTGTGGAAATGAGATTTTAAGGAATAAAATGCTAGAAATGAAAGATAATGTTTAGAATGGTTAGCTTGCCCTCAGATTCGAGGATTGCATGCGCTAAGATTAGCTTAGGGACGTTGTTTCACGATTCCAGGAATGTGATTACCAGATTTTCACAGAGCAAAACGTTTTGATCTTTCTTTCTTTTCTCTCTTTTTTTCTCTTATTATATTTTTATGCTTTTTGATTTTAAAACTAAACTGTTAAGGGCTTGATCTTCCTCAAGTTTACTCACTTGAGCTCTTGGGGGAGAAACCCTAGCCGTTTTTTTTATCAAAAACTTAGTTTAGATCTTTAAGGTTTTTTAGAGAAAAATGAGAGAAAATGCAAAGTCTCTAAAAAGTCCCGTTTTTGCTGTAAAATGCTGTATTTATATGGCTAGGGCGACAGGGCAGTCGCGTCACGCGGGTAGAAGCTGCGTGACGCACCCGCAAACCTGCGTGACGCGACTTACTTTTCGTACAGTTGCCGCGTATCCATACAAACAGTGCAGGCCGTTGCACGGGCGTGCGCCAGAGGTGTCAGTCCTGTTAGAGCTGCGTGACGCAGCTAATAGTGCCGTCACGCAGGTACTACCTGTGTGACGCAGCCCTAACACGGGTCAGACTCCTTTGGGCGGTTTGATTCAATTTCTTTTGGTTCAACCACTTCTGATTTATCGTGATACCCCATCCCTTGTCCTCATATCATCATTGGGTCAGGTGGAGGCATAAAATCACGCGTCAACAAGTACAAGATTCAGCATCACCAACCTTCACCATAGAGGCCCTAGACCAATAGCGTAATGCAAGTAGCTAACAAGTCCACTAACAACATCCTTCAGAAGATGATTCACAATCACAGAAATTGGCATGAGCACTTGCCGTTTGCTTTATAGGGATACAGAACTTCCATCAGAATGCCCACAGGGGCAAAACCCTATTCACTAGTCTATGAGATGGAAGTAGTCCTCCCAATTGATGTTCAGTTTCCATCAGGTAGAGTCATGCAAGAAAGTTAGTTGCCCAAAGCAGAATGGGTTCAGAATTACCACAATCAGTTGAATGCTATTGATGAGAAAAGGTTAGAGGCTCTCAATCAGATCCAGAGCTACCAATAGAGAATAGCCAAGCACTTTATTAGAGTTAGAGATTGGAAGCTAGAAGAAGGGTGTCTTGTACTCAAGGAAATCAGAGCTCCTGTGCAGGATCCCCGAGGTAAATTCAGGCCAAACTGGGTAGGTCCCTATATACTAAAGAAAATCCTCTCTGGAGGCAGTGTCGTCCTATTAGATAATAGCAACGAATTCACTAATCTATGCAACTTGGATCAGCTGAAGAGATATTTTGTGTGAATGCATCCAAGCATTAGCACCAAAATTATTATCCCCCTTGTATATCACTATTAATCAGAACTACGGTGACTTGACTCCCGGAACTATGTTCTAAAAGTACAGGATAAATAGGTAGCCCAACCTGTGGGTGTGGTCACAATAATAATAAAAATACATTTTGTCCCATTTCATGAAAATTCTAGATTTTCTGTGCCAACTAAAACAAAAGAAAGAAGAAAAAAAAGAAAAAGAAAGAGAGAAGAAAAAAATCAAAAGCTGAATTGAAAATTGCAAAGGGCAGTTCAGGCAAAAGTAAATAATAGCTAAGTTGAAAACTTGCAAGGCCAAGCGGCTTAGGCAAAATCAGTAAAACCTGCTGAGTCGAAAATCTGAAAAGGCGGCTTAGGCAAAAGTTAGGGCAGCGTGCTAAATCGAAAACCTGTAAGGTCGGTTTAGGAAAAAATTTAAGCTTAAAAGCGGCAATCTTAAAAAGGTTAAAACTTAATTTCCTTTTCAAATTATAAGTGTTGACATGATTCCCTTTTTACATAGCTCTCAAATTGGTACAAGTTATGTAAAAAGCAACTCATAAAAGCCCTATCATCTAGGCATCTATCTCTGTCATGTATCTATATGTCAATTATACTCTCTATATGTCATGGGTTAGTAATCTATCTCGAAGCCCTCACAAAAATATGAGGTGAGTCAAAAACCAAAAAGTTAAAAATCCTACCCTATAAAAATAAGGATGGCATGCACCGAAGATATAGATGGCCCGTTTGTGCCGTTTCGAATGGATGTCCATCGAGTCGTCAAAGTCCTCTAGGTCAGCCTATCGGGTAGAGTCTAGGATAATCTCATTAGTCACTTAGACTCTAGTGTCAATCTCCCGAGTTAGAGTCACTCTACACTCTCTCTCTCTGTCCCCATGCTCAACTATCCACAAGCCTCATAAGCAGTAGTCCTATCTTCAGAAACTCTAACCTCAACCCCATGTGCTCCCTTGGACTAGCTACCCAGTAGAGCCATAGTAACCCAAGGTGAAATCAGTGTATCCTCAAAAAATGCACCAGCTGGAGGTAACCCTAGTGTATGCCTCATCTGCCTCATCAACTGGGAGCCCAAGTAGAAGGTGATGTGGTCCATGCCTAGTAGATAAGCCATCTGGAACCCAGCTGACCGAACTAGAAATCTCCATAGTAGTAACACCTCTACAGAATCTGATCTGGCCTCAGTGCCAACAACCATTATAGCCACTCATCCTCAGACCCGAGCCTCAACACGACTCGCCTAGATCTATACTGAGAAGGCTCATACGGGGAGCATCATAGTGGCTCAACCATCCTCAAATGATCCCTCGGCCAAACCTACAAAATCAGACATTACACCAAAATACAGAAATTAAACAGGAATTGACATGCAAAACCCTTAAAAACTAGACTTATTCAGCTGTATCCTAGCCTAAACACTTAAGCCTTCTCTAAAAGCATGCAAGATGAAGCTTTGCCCCCTCTTCTAAATCCTAAACAAGCATTCATATGTAAACGATCTCTATCTAAAACCTAAGCCTCTTTTACCCAAAACCAAGTTAAGCTAGTTTGAGAATGCTTACCTGAAGTAGGATTGGGCTAGCAGACCATATACCATCAAACCTGTATGCTCAGTCGAGGCACAAGATGGTCTTAGGCCAAAGCCATGCGGGCTATCCCTGCCCCCCACTCCATCTCTAGCACCAGATCAGCCACTATCAAATCACCCCAACCAACCAGGCTGGTCAGTACACAAGTGCTCACCAAATAGAAAACCAAAGCCATAGTCACGAACCTTTAAAACTCTAAATCAGCAAAATCAAGCGGGTCCAGATACCGCTTGATGAGCAAATACAAATTAACCTGGTCATCCACCACCGACTCTCTATCCTCCCCCATAGACATGCCTAACATCCTCATAAAGGTCCTGAAAAACTCAAACTTGGTCGATGTAGCCACTAGAGCCCTCTTTGAGTCACTACCCAAAAGTGCCGCAAAATCCTCATAGGTCAAGCACATCTCCTCGAAGTGCATGCCAAATAGGAGAACATAAGCTAGTGGGTCCCACAAATGTAGACATGTATCCATAAAAGCACGGTCAACTGACAAGCCTCTCAAAGTCATTGAAGAAGCCATACCATAATGGCTTAAATCAATTTTTTCAACCTTCTCCAATTTCTTGGTCCATATTTGTATGCCATGTTTGACAAATTGCTCCATCTTTTGGGTAAGTGTTTGGAATTTCAAAAATCAAGCTCTAGGGTGCAAAACGATGCTGTTTTCTAGCCACAAATGAGGTATATATATGCCTCTAGCCCCCAACCTGCTCCAGGCTACCGATATCGACCATTCTAATGCTGGTACGGATCAACCCAATGCTGGTATCGGGAGGTCTATCGGTGGCCCCTCCACTGGTATCGGTAAGGATATCATCAGTATCAGTAGGGACCTCCTCGGTACTGATCAATCCCATTTTCAGAAAACCTAGATTTTTCTCAAAAATCCTAATTTTCCAGAAAAATTGACAAATTTCTTCAAAACAACAGTGAAAATGCAGTTTTCAGATAAAAATCAATTATTTCACCAAAAATCAATTGAATTCTCATCATAAGTGTTTCAAACCGCAAATTAAATAAAATTTTCAAAGCTAGGTGTTTTGTCTTAAAACTAATTTTTGCAAGCCGGGCCTAAAAATTTTAAGGCACTTGCTCAAAAGTTGAGCCGAGACTCAGGATTGGCCGCCATACATCATGCATATTATTTTGTTCACTAACCATGATTTTTAGGTCAAAAGTAGTGAAACAGGCCGCTAGTGCAATCCCGACCAAAATTAATGCAATGCAATCCAGTGTAGAAACAGGGTAATCAGTGCCAGAGTTAGAAAGAATCAGGCAGTCAGTGCAAAATTTCCAAGAATCAAGCAATCAGTGCAAGTAACATTTAAGAAATCAGGACAGTTAGTGCCAGAATAAGAACAGTCAGTACATTTAGTGCAAGAAAGGTAGTTTATGCAAAATCCTTGAAATAAGCAATCAGTGCTAAGATAAAAAATCGGTGGGATCAGTGCAATCACAGTTGAAACAAGCAATCAATGCTGAGATTAGAAAAGATAGGCAATACGTGCAAGTTATAGTTAAATCAGGTTAATGAGTGCCAAAATCAGAAAAGTCAGGCAATCAATGCAATCACAGTCAAAACAGTATAGTCAATACTAAAAATAGATAAATTAGCTTAATTAGTGCAATCACGGTTGAAACAGGCAATCATTGTAGACTTTAGTGCATTCAATGTAAGTACAAGTCAGTGCAATCAATGTAAAATTTTAAAACATTCATTTAGTACATACTATGGTTCAAAATAGTATAATCTGTGCATAAGTTAGAAATTCAAGCATTCAATGGAAAATGATAAAAAATAAGAAAATCAGACAAGTGAAAATAAAATCCGTTAATTTGATTAATAGCCAAGTTTTTACAAAAGAAGACGTCGCAACTAAGGCAACATCAGCCCAAAAGGTGCTATAAGGTTAATACATCGACCACCAGAGCCTAAAACTAGCAGCCTATTCTAGAAGTGCAAAACATAAAGCATCAAGGCAACATGCCCAAGTCATTACAGCATTGGAGCTCCTCTTACAATACCTTGACATGGCGCCTCAGGAAGCTCTCCCAGGTCAAGACTTTAGACAGCGCCCCGTAGAGATGACCGAACCGAATAGTTACCCCCTCGCACCAACCCAAAGGAGGCTATGCAAGTAAGCATAAAGATTAAGGTTAGTAAACAACATAAAGAGTAAGAATTGAATAAGTAGAGAGAAAAAAAAGATACCGAAAAGCTCTCGAGACTCTCAGGCTGATGATCCGGAAGGTCCTCCAGGATAGGATAGGAGATCATGCCATGTGGTGTAATGAATCTAATACGTTGCATGCTTTGGATAGTAGATCCAAAATAAGGGAAGTGGCAGTCCTCTCACTAGACCTCGGCACCAATGGCGGAGGTGGGACCCGGTCTCACTCACTTCGTCAGGAAGGAGGGTAAGTCGAAGAAGTATCCCCACTCTGCTTCGACTCCCTACGGGTAATAAGAAGTCATTAGTGATTGTGGGTCCATTTCAAAAGAGTTTTGATAAAGAATCAGCTTATTAAGAGAAAGAAATCAAGAGACAAGAGAGGGAGAGACTGGTGTGAATAACTGAGGCTCCATCACCCCCTTATTTGTAGAAAATGGGGAGGATAAGCCTCGCCCTTTGCTTGAAAATCAGACCTTTTGGGACTCATCTGGACTTAAAATTCCTCACAGTTTCAACCTATGTGACCATGACAGAATGCTAAAAAAAGTTCTATCCACCTAAGTGATAAACTTTTATAGAAAAGACTCAGAAGATCAGGCAAATCAGATTGATTCTGGAAAAATATTCTTAGAATCAGATGAGATTTTCATAGAATGTTCTAAACATTACAATGACCTGCAAGTTATGGTTTTTAGATCAAAATTCTAGTCATTAGTGCTAAAATCGAGGTCCAAAAGTTTGGACCAAGATTAGCTTTAATCTTCCCAAAGGGACAAATTGTTGATAATGAATTTAGTATTAGGCTCTAGAAAATTCCATTGCAGATCCAACAGTTTGAGAATCAGCTTGATCCGACATAGTTTGGCCTTCGAACGGACTCCTGGAAGCTCGAAAACCTTGAAAATAAACTAAGGGTAGGGTAGTAATTTGCCCTGATTGGTATCGATCTCCCTAGCATCAGTACTGATCCTATGCTCACTGGTACCGCTAAAGGCCTACTGAGCATCCTTCGCTGGTATCAGCACTGACATGCTCGATACTAACTAGCTCGGGCTCAGCCTATAAATAAGGTACTCCCCCCTCATTTTCGCTACCTCTTGTTGCTTGATTGAGTGCTTCTCAAACTTCAATGATTCTATCCCTCCCTTTTAAACAATTCTAAGGCCCTAAAGTCCAACTTTGCTCTCTTCCTTAGTTGAGCCAAGGCCTAACTTAGTATTCAAAAGCCTATCATTTCGACTTTCACTTACACTTCGGTCTTCCTTAGACCAAAGCTAAATATAATATAATATTATAAGACTTAATTTGGTTTCTCATGCCCTACCTTTGCTTTATTGGAGAAAGACTCAACCTCTTTGGTTGTTTAATCAACGTGGAGCTTTGTAACCAAACACTTACGCCCCCGACCTTCAAACCCCTCGACCTAGGGTATAATCACTCAAACTTAATCATTATTGATTAAACCTAGTCCATTTGATGTTTTATAGACTGTCAAGCCGATCCGTCCGGCACTCAAAATGCTCTAAGCCTGGTTTATCCGGTGCACAACACAAAATAAGTTTTCAACTAAAGCCCAGTCTGCCCGACAACCTAGGTTCGATTCGTCCGGCATCTTGTAAGCCCACTCTAAGAGTGGCACCTTCAAAGTCCTACAATCCTCATCGATGGTAGAACTTCATGCGCCCTGTCCTCATATAAACAAGTTACGAAGGCATGCCTATAGATTTCAGCCTAGGTAGCGGGCCTCTGACTGAACTAACTAGTTGAAATCTAGGGGGATGTGTCGTATGACCCAGAATCAACGATAAAAGGGGCTAGAGTCAAGCTCCCCTCTGAATCACACACTTTTCAATTATGCTTTTAATGCTTTGTCTATAATTTTCATGCATTATAAGTATCCTCATGCATCAATATCACTGTCATTCATGTAAAACAATATTTTAATTTCTCATTAAGTACCTAAACCGTTGATTAAAATCAAAAGAAGCTAAAATCCTAATCCTCAAACCCAATGATTCAAGGCTACTGCATTTTATTCTAAAAGGCAAACTGAAAATGGAGTCCATCACGGGCTTTTTTCCTTAATCTATTCCCCAAAAATAAAAATGAATTAAGGCGATGACTCTAAACACATCACACACTATAAAAGTGCTCCAAAGAGCCAACTCGACACACTTAAGCGCTAAACCGAGCCATAATATAATATAATCAACAAACAAAAAAGGAACCGTAAGGAGTTCCTCCCAATTTTCATGACAAATCGACCAATGGGCCTGTTTGGATTGACTCTATGCTTTAGATCTTTCTCATGGCACTCGGAAGGGGGCTCACAGCCAAACGGATCGAGCTTAAAGCATGCTAAATGCCAGATGGATCGGGCTTGACAATTTATAAAGTGCCAAATAGACCGATCTTTAATTAATAAAGTTCGAGTTTAGAGACTATACCTTAGGTATGCTTGGGGTCGGTGGTCAGGTTGTGCCTGCGTGCGACTTTGAAATTCCACGATTCGCCTTCTTGATCAAGGTGATTGAGTCTTGCTCCAAAAGAATGCTAAGGATGGGTACGAGGGCCCGATTAAGTCTTCAATAAGATATTTATATAGCTTTGGTCCAAGGAAGACCAAGGGGATCGACTTTTGAGAGCTAAGTCGGGCTTTAACTCTGTTTTAGTACCGGCCCCGAGCGACCCAAAAAACATCTCTTTTTATTTTTGATGGAAAATGATTTTACTTTGAACAGTGGTGACAAAACATTTTATTGAATGCGATGCCGATAAATCAGTCTTATAAAACATTTTGAGTCGCCACCCATTATTTCGGCAATGGGACCGTTTCCAATTTTATTTTATAAAAAGTGACTCCATTTTAAACCCAATTTTATTTAAGGCCAAACTATTTAAAAAAGACTGGTCAGGCGCACCAATGCGATTCTGGGTAAGGAAATTGGATACGTTGGCCCGTTGGAAGCCGACGCCCGGAAAAACCGGTCTCTTTTAACCTACGATTTCTAATTTATTTTAGTTAGAAAAGCCAAATTATTTATTTATTTAAACCCAACCCGAATGAATCGAACTGAGTTCTTATATGAAAAATTAATTAATCATCCCAATCAAACTCAATCATCGCATCCATAATCATCCAAATCATCCAAACCAAAGCAATTAAATCAAATAAATAAAAGACTCGCTTTTGCCTTATGGTTCAAGGCGGGCTACAAACCGAACCTAAAAATACATTCTACCCGATTCAAAATTTAAATCCAAAAACCAAAAACCCAAAATCATGCATAATTACATTTTAATATTCTAAACTTAATTAAATTGCAGCCTGTTCATAATTGGTGATTTTCGGATTTATTGGAAAAATTAAACTTTATTTTGTACAAAATTTATTATTTTTGAAAGGACAAAAATCGTTTCTGGAACCCTAGAATAGTTGCGTTGGAAGAACAGTTGCGTGACGGATCCGATAGCTGCGTGGCGCAGTTGTTCATAATTCAGAAAATAGAGTACTGGGCATGAAAAATAAGGACATGAACAGTTCCGTCACGCATATGCCAGATTCATTACGGATCCATTAGTTGCGTGACGCAACTGTTCTGGGTAAAGAAACAACATTTTGGACATGAACAGCTTCGTCACGCATCTGCCAGTCCCGTTGCGGATCTACTGGCTGCTTGACATAGCTGCTCTGGTCCGAGCTCTGTTTTAAATTGTTTGTTTAGGTCATTTTTTTATTTAAATATATTTTAAGACAACCTCGAATGACTAAAAACGAACAGAATACAGTTTAGTTAAGATTAAACTACTAAAACAATAATAAAATAAATAATCAATGAATAAAAGTATCAAAAAGTGTAGAGGAATTACCTAATCCTCAGATTGAGGATTGTAAACGGCTTAAATGCCGTAACGAACGATGGTTAAGGCGATCCAGAAGCTTTGTCGACAAGGATTTAAACACTCGTTTCTTTTCTCTCTTGATTTTCTCTTTTTTTTTATGGTTTGATTCACCTAAAATTGATATCTAATAGCAATTTTCCTTCAAATGAACTCAAAAGAGCTTCTGGAGGAAAATATGGCCGCACAATATGTTTTTAGTGTTTTTAAAAATCGTCCTCCAAAAGTTAGAAAAGGATATATTTATAGAAGTAGGGCAACAGAGCATAGCTGCGTCACGCAGCTTACAGCTGCATGATGGATCTAATCAGTCGCGTGATGCAGCTCACTTATTGTACCACATCCTCGTATCATCATTGGATCAGGCGGGGGCTTAAAGACACGCGTCAATAGTTTGCCCCCCACTTTATCATTAATTGTGTAAACTATTAATGTTAAAGTGGCTCATTGACGTGCCTTCAACCTTGGATTGAATGAAGTAGCTGTCTTGATCATCTGGTCAAGTCCAAAGCTCAGTCTGATCGGCTTTGTTGGCTCCAGTCGAATCGATAATGATCTCCAAAACTCGGTCTGATTGGTTTTGAAGATACGTCCTCAGCTCAGTTTAATCGGCTTCAGAGGGTTTGGTATAGAGATTGTCTTGATAAGCTTCGCAGTGCACCATCACTAATCAAGAAAAGGATCCAAGCAGCTTCGCAATACACCATCACTGCTTGGTGGGATTTGAGTCAGCTTCGAAAAACCATCACTAACTCGATTAGGGATTCCAAAGCTCAGTTTGATCGGCTTTGTTGTCCACCTCCTCAGCTTGGTTTAATCTGCTTTAGAGGATTTGAATTGACCTGAAGGCTCCAGTCGGACTACATCAGCGTTCTAAGCATCAACGGTCATCTGGCCACGTCCAAGTTTCTGTTGAGATCATCTGGCCATGAACAAAGCTCAGTTTGATCAGCTTTGTTGGCTCCAATCGGATCTATGATCATCTCCAAAGCTCGGCTTGATTGGCTTTGAAGTCACCTCCGAAGCTCGGTTTGATTGGCTCGAAGGATTTGAATTGACCTGAAGGCTCCAGTCGGACTACATCAGCATTCTAAGCATCAGTGGTCATCTGGCCACATCCAAGTTTCTATTGAAAAGAGCGATTTCTGTGTACAAACAGATCTCGCCTTGTCCTGATCAACTTTGCAATACACCATCACTTAATCAGGATTGGAATACAAACAGCTTCGCAATGCACCATCAATGCTCGGTGGGATTAAACGACTTTGAGAAAATCATCACCGGTTGACCTGAAAATATTTTCAAGAGGAAAGAAAGAGTAATTTTTGTGTACAAATAGATCTCGCCTTTATTAAATGTTGGAGCATCACATGCCCCCATGCATCAATAATCATAAACTTTGAAATTTAAAATTTTGCATCAGGGCAAAAGATTTTATTTTTGCCCCCAGTCTGGAATTTCGTCCCAGGACCAAAAATATTATGTTTTAAGCAAACCTTGAAAACTTTATTCTTTTTAACCATTGCAAAAAATTTTGAAATTTTAGCAAAAATTTTGTTAAATTTTCCTAGTCCTAAGTTTTCAGGTATACCCTTCCTGATGCGGTGTTGAAAGAAAAACTTACCTGAGGGTATTTGATGATTTTGATGATTTTGCCCCATGTGTGGCGAGTAGATGGAATTTATTGAAGTATACGAGCCGCACACCGACTCCAAATTGCCTAAATAAGCCGACTTGGGCTTTGATGGATTCTTGGTGGGCTCGAGCCCATTAACCCTTTTCCTTTATAAATAACCTTTTGTTTTTCATTCTTTTTTACATCCGGTACGTGGCCTATTCAATTTCTTTCGGTACCGGGCTCCGATTTTTCGATTCAACACAATACCGATGCGATGCGCGGTTTCCAGAGTGAGGTAAGTGAATTAGGCTCGAATTTCTTGCTTTTTATGTTGTTCTGGGTGATTTTTGAATGTATATTTGCGGTCTTTATGCTGTCTATTCGTCGACAGTGGCATCACACAGGAGAGAGTTGCGTGACGCAGCTTTTCTCTTGTGAACAGTTGCGTGACGCATCTGTTCAAAACTGCGCGACCCCTCTATTTCTGAACTTTGATTTTGATCCTTTTGCGCATCTTGATACCTTATTTGCTGCCTTGGAATGTGATGCCATGTTGAATCGGGCTGATTTAGACCCTGTAAACTCATAAAAAGCACAGGAATGGGTAGATTGTTGTTAGGTTTTCTCTCTTACCTTTCAACAGATGCATCACGCAACTGTTCCTTGGAAGAACAGTTCCGTGACGCAGCCGTGAGCTAGGGATGTAGCTCCTTGGTAAGCTGCGTGGCGCAGCACTACAGTTGCGTGACGCGACTGTGTCTGACCAGAAACTTGAATGTTTTATTTCCTGCAATTAAAAATAAATAACTGTTAGCCTAACCTTTTTATTTAAATCTCTTACCTAGGTCGATTTGAGCATGGCCCGAGCTGGCGGATCTTCTACTGATGCCTCTGCCTCTAGGGCTTTCAGAAATCAAGTCTCATCCGTTGTTCAATCACTCCCCGATGACCTATGGGGGATCCATCCCATGAATCAACTAGCTTGGCTGAAATACTTCAAAGACATGAAGCCTGATCATGGTTTCTTATCCTGGCTCGTAAGGCACTTTAATCCCAACACTATGGTTTTTTGATTGGAAGATTTAGAAGTGACTCCGACCTGTGAGGAGAAGTGCGCCGTAATGGGTCACTACCCTGAACAGGATGAAAGTCCAGCTTTGCCCCTAGGCCCAAGATATGATCTGATTGAGGTTGCTGCTCTATGTCCGGTTTACCTTCCTGGTGGAATAGATCCAGGTCAAGGTCTTCCCTTAGAGCCTTTCCTGAATAGGGTTCTGTCCATGGATGCGAACCCTTCTTGGGTTCGGGCTTGTTGTTTCCTATTGCTGAACATGTATGCCATGAAAAATCGCTGACCTGGAATTGGAGATTTTCGACTACTGACCGTCGTCCGAGACATTCAAGTGTATCGTCGTACAATCTTCATGATGATCATGGGAGAGACCATGTGCTGGGTTAGGGACATTGCCCTTCAGATCACCAACTTCAATGTTCACCATCGAGGTTGCCCGATGTTACTGTAAGCCTGGGCTTTAGATAAACTGAGCTTGATTTCTCCGGTCCCAGCTCGTTCAATCCCAACATATGGTCCTGCCAATTTTCGCACTCGCTCTCGAGGACACTTTGATTTTGGAGATCACCCCGTGATTCGGTGGACTTGCCCTTGGTGGAGGATTCGACTGGTCACTGCTGGGAGCATGAACCTCAATTATGTGCTATATGCCAGTCTTGATCATTCCATGGTCTACTTTCCAGACAGAATCAACCGCCAGTATGGTGTCATTCAGCGCGTTCCTAGAGTCCATAACTTCGAAAGTGGTCCCATGACGCAGAGTCTGTTGACCAACTTAGCTGATCGTTGGCGGAATCGGAACACCTGGTACATGGGTCAGGGGGTGATACATGACACTGTGACACCCGGGTATGCTGATTGGTTTTATTCCGAGTGACGAAACGGGGTCTTGGAGGGGTCGATATTTGATGGTCCAACCAGTGTGATGACTGTTGCTACTCTCACTTTCTCTTTTTTTTTTCTTTTTTTTTTTTTGTAGCTCCTTTGAGCACATTACAGTATTATTTACATTTCTTTTATAGTATTATTTACATTTTGATTTGAGATTTCACTTTATTCCTGCATAAAGAAAACAAAACCACAGAAATGAAAAAGTGAGGCATCCCACCCACTTGCGAGAGTGGTCCACCTTGTTAATGCGGGCATAAATGCCCATCCACATTATTCCAAAATTGACAAAAGACAATAAAACGAAAGCTAAGAAAAACCACAGAAACAAAAAGGATTTACATTTTTGAAAAAAATGGGGTGACCATTTTATCACCTGCAACACTCAGAAAGAGATAAAATATGCAACTCCCTCATGTATGCATGAACCTATTTAAGCGCTAAGGATTTTATTCATGGTTTTTTTTTATCGATCCTTCCAAGGAAACCACCGAGAAAATAACATTTGACCTCCTGATCGTCGTCTAAAAGAATCCAACACTCAGGCAGGACCAATAGCCGAGCATCATTAAAACAAATGAGCAAATGCTGACCAAGTATGCGGAGAGGAAGGTCTTGTGATCATACCCCAGAAACAAAAGGGAAGAAGAATTTGAAAATCAAGCTATTTATTGATCTTACTTCTTTCAACATCATACAGAAGTAAAGAGAAACTACTTTAATACAATAGTCGTTCATTCTAACTACTCATTCGCCTATTCTCCTTCTAGTCAGGTTGACGGCATTGAGCAACAAGTCGCAAGTATGTCACAAATGCATGGCATAGATTTCCCATTTAAACTAAGCACCATGCGTTAATCTCAAAAAAAAAATTTTTTTTTAAACTCTTACTTTTGCCTAGGCTGCCCTTTACGGTTTTTCAACCTAACGAGCCCATTTCCTACCTAGGTCGCCCTTTCGGGTTTTCAACCTAGTCTTTTTTTTTTTTTGATCGAAATCATCATCTCAGACATAAAACCTTTTCATCTGGTCTTGATTAACGATCCGATTAAAAGGATTTCCTTCCGTAGTGACCAACAGTTTCTGAATTCTGAACAGTCCATGCCAGTTGGGTTTGAATTTCCCTCCAGGATGACTCTAGGCTTCGTGGTCTAACAATCTGACCAACACTAAATCTCCATTTTTCAAAGCCCTTGGATGTACCCGCTTATTGTAGAAACGAGTAATCCTTCTCTTTCTCATTTGGTCCTGGAATCTAGCATTCAATCTTCTACCATCTAAAAATGCCAGATCTTCATATCTTTTCTTGACCCACTCTTCTTCGGTCAGACTAGCCTCCACAAGAACCCTAAGTGACTTCTTTTCGAGTTTTACTGGTAACACTGCCTCCATTCCATATACAAGCTCGAAAGGAGAAGCTCCATTCACTGATTTGGAGGTAGTTCGATGACCCCAGAGTGCGAAAGGAAGTTTCTCAGCCCAGCTTCTATACTTCTCGCACATTTTGGCCAGGATTTTCTTAATCTCTTTATTGGCGGCTTCCACTGCACCATTAGCTTGAGGCCGATAAGGAGAAGAATGATGATGCTCAACCTTATATCTGTATAACAATTGACTGACGTTTGCTTGGAAGTGAGAACCATTGTCTGTAACTATGTGATGAGGAACACCATAGCGACAGAAAATGTTCTGCTCAATAAATCTAGCCACTTGTTTGGCAGTCAGAGTTTTGTAGGACTGAGCTTCAATCCATCTGGAAAAGTAGTCCACAGCGACTAAGATATACTGATGACCATTTGATGCTGCCGGCGTGATCTTGCCAATAATATCTATACCCCAGATTGAAAAAGGCCAAGACGGAGTTGTGGGATGGAGTTCAACAGCAGGCAAATGATTTTTGTTATCGTGGTACTGGCAGGCTTTACAGTGACGAACATAGCTGACACAGTCACCTTCCATCTGCACCTATAAGTAGCCTTGCCTCATAATCTTTCTGGCCAAACTCATGCCACTCAAATGAGTACCATAGACTCCCTCATAGATCTTCTTCATTATCTCTTCTCCTTCCTTCTTGCCTATGCATCTTAGAAGCATTCCATCCCAAGCTCTCCTATACAGTTCACCATCGGCTAGGACATACTTCAAAGCCATCTTTCTTATAATCGATCGGTCTTCTTTTGTTGCATCATTAGAAAAGGTTCCATCTTTCATGTACTGCAAAATATCCGTAAACCAAGGTTCTTCCTCTGACTCAACCTGATTCACAAAATGTTCTTCATAGCATGGCATATTTGCTGTGGTAATGATAAATGGTTTCTTTGGGACCTTACTCAAATCTTGCCATGCTGAGGCTAGGTTTGCCAAAGCATCCGGGATTCTGTTTTGAGTTCTACCTATGTGGGTAAAAGTGATCTTGTCAAAGAGTGCTGCTTTCTTTAACAAGTACTCAACATAGGGCTTTAGCCTATCTTCCTCAACTTTCCATCTCTCATTGGCATGTTCAATAACCAACAATGAGTCTCCTATCACCTTAACCTCCTTAGCGCCTATTGCAGGAAGAGACTCGATTCCCATAATACATGCTTCGTATTCTGCCATATTGTTGGTGACTGGGAACAACAACCTTTTGCACATTGTTGTCACCTCGCCATTGGGCGCCTTTATCACAATACCAGCTCCAGCTCCATTTCTATTGGCTGATCTGTCAAAGTATAGTTTCCAGACCCCTGTTTCAACACATAGCAAATGTTCGTCTGGAAATTCTAGCTCCCATGGTTCATCATCTGTAATGGGATTCTCCGCTAGGAATTCTGCAACAACCCGACCTTTGACCATCTTCTTTGTGACAAACTCCGCATCTACATTGGACATCTGAATTAACCATTTGGACAACCGTCCTTCTAGAGTAGGTGTTTTCTGAAGATACTTCATAGGATCAATTTTAGAAACAAAGGTGACCCTGAAAGAATCAAAATAAGGCCTCAACTTCTTGATCGACCACACCACTGCCATACATGTCTTCTCTATCAAATTATATTTCTCCTCAATAGGCAGTAATTTCTTACTGATATAATAGATGGCCTTTTCTACTCCGGTAGCATCTAGCTGTGCTAACATGTCTCCAACTCCTGCATCCTCTACAGACAAGTACAGAATCAAGGGTTCTCCTGGTCTAGGAGAACTTAACACTGGTGGATTCATCAAGTACCCCTTTATATGATTAAAGGCTTTCTGACAATCCTCGTTCCATCTGACCGGCTGGTTCTTCCTAAGCAACTTGAAGATTGGAGCACAGGTAATAGATAATCTGGAAATGAACCTACTGATATACTGGGTCTTCTCTAAGAAGCTTCTCACCTGACGTTCTGTTTTTGAGGACTCCATGTCTTGAATGGCTTTTATTTTATCCGAGTCGATCTCAATCCCGTTAGGTCCCACAACAAATCCTAATAATTTCCCCTTCATTACTCCAAATATGCACTTTTTGGGATTGAGTCTTAAATTGTATTGTTTAACCCTCGTGAAGAACTTTTCCAACATCTTTGTATGTTCTTCTTATGTTTTTGTCATGATCACCATATCATCCACATATACCTCCAATCCTTTATGCATCATATCATGAAACAAGGTTGTAGCCATTCTCTAATATGTTGCTCCGGCATTCTTCAACCCAAACGGCATCACCCTATAATAGAAGGTCCCAAAATCGGTAGTGAAGGCGGTCTTGTGCTTGTCAACTAAAGCCATCAGGATTTGGTTGTACCTAGAGAATCCGTCCATAATGGAATAACATCCCATTCCTGCAGCACTGTTGATCAGAACATCTATATGTGGAAGTGGGAAGTCATCTTTGGGCGAGGCTTTGTTTAAATCTCTACAGTGGACACAGACTCTTAGTCTCCCATCCTTCTTTAGCACAGGGACTATGTTTGCTAACCACTCAGGGTAATGCACTACCTCCAAGAAACCTGCATCTAACTGCTTCTGAACCTCAGCCTTGATCTTGTCTTGCCACTCTGGTCTGACCGGTCTTCTTTTCTGCTTTACTGGCTTAATATTCGGATCAGTGGGAATGAAATGTTCTGCAATTGACCTGTCGATCCCCGGCATATCAACATAACTCCAAACAAAGACTTCTGAATTCCTTTTGAGACATTCTTGGAGATCCTTTCTGAGTTCAAGCTTAAAGTCTGATCCGATTTCGATTATTTTGGGATTTTCGGTGGTGCTTAGGTCAAATGCGAAATGATGCAATGCATTTATGTCAAATATGCGTGTGGTGTAATCAATGCCATGACCATAACAATCAGGAAAACAAGAAAACAAGTAATCAAAATTCACTTCCATTGATTGAAATAGTAAAGGAAATCCATCCACATCGTTCTCAAAACAACATTCAGAAAAACAAAAAGCAGAATTAAGAGACTGTTCGATACATTCATCACAACTATCTTTGATGGCTTGCACCACTTCATCAGCACTGGGAGTACCCTCAGTTTCTGGGGCAGCTTTTTCTTTCTTCTCTTCGCGCTCTGACATCTCCACAATCTTCCCCTCGGCTTTCTCTGCATCTTCCGTCGCTAGTATTGATTGGAGGATCCTCGCCTTGGACTTCTGTTCTTGAATCACCTTTGAAGCTTCGTCCCCAATCTCGAGAAAGTCTTCAAACTCCGACATCTTCTGAGACCAATCTGAGCCACTTCCTGCTTGAACCATGCCAACCATAAATTGTGTTCCATCTACCAACTGCTCAAAGGAAGGCTCTGGAGACTTAATGAGCTGTTCCTCAAAATCTGTCATGAAGATCTCCAAACCTGGATATGTCTTCCCTTTGCTTTGAAATTCTCCGGAAGCCTATGGGGTAAAGAAAATCCTATTCAATCTCGGCTCTTTTATCGGAGATTGGACTTCATACTTCTCTTTCTTCCTATTTTCTGAGTACCCCAGTCCGCACCGATTTTTCTGACCATGTGAAGATGGCACTGGTTCAAATCTTCCTTGTAAATCTCGGCCTAGCCCCTTGCCATACCTCCACTGCATCTTCTTCATCATTTTTTGGGAGAAAGGGCTCATCCTATTGACTGCACTTTTGTCTTCGGTGATTACAGCATCATCAATCACAGCCACCTGAAAACCAGAAAAGGCACAGCCGCCTCTAAACCTTCCACAGCAGCCGCATTCAGTTCTTCCTGGGCATTAATAGTCACAATATCAGTGCCCCAAGGTACCTTGACTTTTTTGTCCAACATGGATGGAATTTCACCCAAAGGATGAAGCCATGGCCTTCCTAACAATAGAGCATAATTGGCCAAGATGTCCAAGACTACTATCTCCACCCAACTCTCTACTATTCCTGTCGAAATTTTTGCTCTGAAAGTTCCCTTAGCGCTACGCATGGTGTTATCATAAGCTTTAACAACCATGGTAGATGGCTCGAGTTCCGACTCTTCAATCTTAAATTTGGGTAACATTTTCAGCGGGCAAACGCACAATGCCGATCCGTTATCAACCATCACATTACGGGTCTCTCTTCCATTAACACCGACCTGGATGTACAGAGGTTTAAAGTGATTCCTACCTTCGGGAGGGAGATCAGAATCAGAGAAGGTTATCTCACCTATCCTACGCTGCGGCACATTAATCATATCCACACTCTGGATTCTAGCAGGAACTCTGACAAACGTCATAGCCTCCAACAGAGCTTCTCTGTGTTCCTTCAAAGCTATCAATAAATCCCATAACGATATGTCAGCCTTAGTCCTCTGTAATTGACTCAGCATTGAATTTGCTGTCACCCCGCTCGGTGCTTTGTTCTGGCTACTTTCGCCTATTTCAGTAGCCTTTTTTTATGCTTTATCCGCTTCAACTTCCTTTTTCTTCTCCTTGGGCTGCTCTTCACCTTTCTCTGATGTTTTCTTTCCTGTCCCATCGATGACAACTTCTTTTCCTCTAACTTGGGAATTGTTGTCAGGATTATAAACACGACCACTCCGGGTCAAACTCTATATGCCAACTTCATTCACATTCTCATCGCTATTATAATACCACTGGTCCGCTTGATCAGCCAAGCTGTTCTGAATTGCAAGTTGAACCTGCTCATCCTCATTATCTGGTACCTCCCCAATCTGGACTGTGATACTCTTTTCTATTTCAACTTTCACTGGCTTCCTTTCTACTTCCTCCTCACTGCTGCAGTCATCCCAGATGTTCAACATGGCACCATCTTCTCTTCCAACTCTGCCTCTGCCAATAACAATTCTTCTGGCAAACCACTTCCAATCGCATTAATTGATCCACCTGTTGAAGGCTTATGAGGTGGATAATTATACTGGTATTGCGGCAAAGGATTATTCCGCGTGCTCGGCTTATTACGCTCAGAAGGCTTGGTGATCTTCCCACTATCTATCAAATTTTGTATATCATGTCTAAGCCTGAAGCAATCATCAGTAGAATGGCCTTTGCATTGATGATACTCACAATCTCAGTCAACAAACCTACCTTGAATAGGCATAGACGGATCAATTGGTAATTTTGACAGCACGCCATTCTTGATGTAGGACCTCATAACCGTGCTTAAAGGTCTACCTAAATCAGTGAATTCCCTTCTCGTTCTCTCATTAACAGCTCCAACTGTATTGCTACTCCCCAACTGGTTTGTAGCAGCATTACCAGCACTTTTGTTATGATCACTGTAGGAAGACCGGTAGTTACCAAACCCCCGGCTTTTCTTCTTCTCTTCTTTGTACAGCTCTTCAATATTCAATCCAGCCCTTTGTACCAGAGAAAAGTCGGTGAGAGGTTAAGCCAACATCCTCTCCTTAAAGTAAGGTAATAGGCTTCGACTAAAAATCCTGATCAACTCTTGATCCTTTGGCCTTGTTTGGACCATAAACAACTTCATCCTCCATCTTTTGTAGTAATCGGAGAAGCTTTCATCCTTCCCTTGCCTTAAGCTCTCCAAATCACGAAGGCCAAACTCATCACTGTCATCTATTTTAAAGTGCTTGAGAAAAGCAGTCTGAAGCTTGACCCAATCCCTTTGTGTCTCCATATCCAAACCATCATACCATCTCCTATAGCCTTTGTGCAACGTCTGAGGAAATGCCCGTAACACATCCTCTTCATCATATCGGTTCATTTGGGCAACACGAATGAACTCAGAAAAATGGGACCTTGGGTCATTATCTCCTTCAAATAAGGTATGTTTGAAGGTCTTGGAAGAAGTAGAGCTTGTGGGCTTTAAGACATATTCAGCCATATGGAAATTGGTGACTGGATCCTTTTCTTTCGAAACAGACAGCTTCTCCACCTTATCCTTCAGTTCTGCTAACTGCTTAATTAGATCATTCTCAACCGAATTAACATTATCAGCTGATGCTTGATTACCCAAAGCGGATTCTGGAGTCTCCCTTTCCTCAACTATAGGGGAAGATGTTTGATTACTTGAAGAAGGAGGAACCTGATTCTGTGCCCTCTCTTGAGCCAAAGCAGTGGCTATTATATCAGCTATAGCCCTTAACTGGGTCGGAGAAAAATCAGTCTCATTCACACTATTGTCAACCATCTCAACTACAACCGGATCTAAATCAGAAATCGAATTAGACGAACTTGAACTGACCACAGAACTAACCGGAGCACGCTCGGGGATCGGGGACACTCTGACCAGATGTTGACCAGGCTGTCGTCGCCAAACTCTCGAAGTGATTTCTCGGGATGGATCAATCTTGGCTGACAGATAAAAGGACCTGAGTTAAAGGAGGTTCTGCATGTATGCATGAAGAATAGAGGCACATAGGATGAGGAATGCAAATCTAATGTGCTAATAACCAGTATGGAAATAAGATCTCATTTTCGACGAGTGGACCTAAAATTCGGCACGAATAACATAACGATAATTTATTTTGTCCTCAAACATTTTCGGCATTATCTGTCGTCGACCGTTCCTTTTGGATTTTACAGTCGGCTATCTTCTCTCAAGTCCCTAACTTTTGCCTTGGAATGAAAGAATTTCCAAGCGGGATATTTCTTATTTTTTGTTTTTGGTGTCCTTACTTTTTGCCTTAGAACAGATGCTCCCAAGAAGGATCTTATTGTGATTGATTACAAAATTTTTTGTAATCTCACACTTAGTTTCAGATAATGCGAGAAATGTGAAAATACAAAAGAGTCGCAACCCCTTTATAACTCCCTTTTCTTTTGGGTATTAATACACTATAAACAATTGCATTATGTTTTTCAAAACGAATTAGAGGTCCACTCTCAAAAGCAAGGTCAAACGTCCATACTGAAAATTAGCTCTTAATAATGCATGGCTGAAACGAAAATATCACGTGATGCATGAATGTCATAGCATATGAACATTTTATAACACGCAGGGGAACGGGAGTTGGGAAATGCATGCCTTCCAACCTTATCTCTCCCGCACACGAATTCCGTTGGTAAAAATTTCGACATCTGTTTCCTAGGATTTGGTCTAATCTCGACAACCAGCAGGAGGTTTTGAGATTGGCGAAATAGACTCTTGGAATGAATGTGTGAACCCCTCCCCAAATATCAATGCATGAAAACGCATGTGACTAAGGAAGAAATGCACGTGATGTGTGAGAGTCGCCACCTTGTTTAATTATTTTAGGGTAAACTAGGAAAAAACCCTAAGTTGACTCCGATTTTAATTAACCTAGTTACTAGATTAATTAACCCAATGTTTAAGGCATGGTTTACGAACCCGAGGTGGATCCCGAGACTATGTCATGCTGATGAACTAACCAAAACAATGAATGCTTTGCAGGGTGTAAGATGTGATTTGGACCAATGGAAAATGTTTATGTGATTTTGACTTGCCGCTCGGGGTTAAATCCCTAACGTGCCTACGTACTTCCGTTTGAAATGGAAGATCAAAGTCAACGTAGTTCGATAGGCCTTCTTTGAAGGGCTTTGAATGGGTATGCTTTATGCATGAGTGTGTGTATGCTTTGTGCATTTTGTTTAGGCATTTGATGCCAAAAACGTTGATTTTAAGGCATTTGTTGCCAAAAGTGTTGATTGGGCAATTTATTGCCAAAATTGATGTTTGGGCTTATTCTTGCCAAAAGTGCTTATTTGAAGGCTTTTAGCCAAAAGATTGATTTAGGCAATTTGTTGCCGAAAATTGATTGATTGGGCGTTTGTCGCCAAAATGATTAAGGCTTTTAGCCAAAAAAGAATGATTTAGGCAATTGTTTGCTAAAAGGTGATTATTTAGGCGTTTGTCGCCAAAATGCTTGATTTTAAGGCTTTTAGCCAAAATATTGATTAATTTGAAGGCTTTTAGCCAAAATGAGTTGATTTAGGCAATTTATTGCCAAAAGTTGATGATTGGGCGATTGTCGCCAAAATTGATTGACTTAAGGCAATTTATTTGCCAAAAGCAAATGTTTGAAGGCTTTTAGCCAAAAATTGTGATTTAAGCGATTTGTCGCTAAAAAGTGGTTAATCTAATTTATAGGCAATTTGTTTGCCAAAAATTGATTGAACCGTGGGCAATTTGTTGCCCAAAATGTGGTTGATTTAATTGTAGGCAATTTGTTGCCAAAACGTGATTGATTAAGGCTTTTTAGCCACAATTATTGATTAATTGGACTTAAGCCAGGCTGTTCGAAATAAAGGCAATTAACCGTAGTTATTGATTAACTAGGTCCTTTTAACCGATATTGTCGGATTTAAGCTTAATACCACGATTATTGATTAACCGGGCATTAAAGCTTAATCATATTTAATTGAGGCAATTTATTTGCCTAATTGTGATGTGAATGCATTTATGCAATTGTAGAATTAGGAGGAGTAGAAGAGAAACATACATGAAGTGCTAAAATTAAATAGGCAGAGTTTAGTTCATGTACCTGATTTAATCGACGGCTACTTCTTAACTCCAGGTTAAGCTCCTCGATAAGGGAATTTTAATTAATTTTAATTTTAGTGACCAATTAACAGAGCAAGAAAGCAAATAAAGCTAAATAAAAAAAAAATGCAGAAAAGCAGTAAAGAATCGCAAGGAGCGTGGGGGAGAAGGAGCGTCCGTCAACACAGACTGAGTGAGGAAAACAGAAGGTCCGGGGCTGCTTTTATAGGCAATTTCGGACTGTTTCGGCGGCTGGGTTCGGCGGCCGGGTTCGGCAGCTTGGCCGCCGGTGGCCAGCGGCTGGGCCGCCGGAGGCTCGGCGGCTCGACAGCCGGAGACCGGCGGCTGGGCCGCCGGACCTCGGCGACTCGGCCGCCGGAGGCAGGCGGCTTGGGCCGCCAAACCCACGGCGACGGCGGCAGGAGCCATTGTGGCCGGTGGTTACCGCCGCCAGCGATAGCGGCTGCTGCCACCGCCGCGGCCGGCGAACTTTCTAGTTTTACGTTCCAGAGGCTTTTTCGGGAGTTTCGGACCTCCAAAAAATATTCCGAGACCAGTTCTGCGATCCTCACGACGTCCCGGACGTTTTAAGTACCATATTGGCATACTTCCGATAAATTTTCAAAATGGCCTCCGGTCCGGTCGGACTGTTTGTAGTCCGGGAAAACTGGCTTTTCGAGCCTCAAAATTTGAGTATTCACAAAATGCGACAGAACAACAGCAAACAGACTCAGGTTTTCCTTATGGGGAAGTGACTAAGGCTTTCAACTACATGCATGGGCTTCAATCCATTAGGCTTTACAAAGTCTGGGTTCCGCAAACAGGATTCGTGCTTTCATGTGGGCCTACTCCTTTTGACGAACCTTTTAAGGTACTAGGCTTGCGGTTTGGCAAAATTGCTAATTCTCCGGTGGATGTGCCTAAAACACAAGGTTTAGGTTGGATCCACCTTTGAAGTTAACAATGATACCGAGGGATAATTTGGGTAGAGAGTGGTGAGAAGAAAGAAATGCAGTATGGATGCAAGAACTTAAAGAATAAAGGAAAGCAAATAAACAAATAAGGACGATTAAAGAATTTTCCGACGGCTTTCTAACCAATTTTATTTACAATTTTAGAAAACGTAGGTTTAGAGTTAATTCCTAATTGCAACCGACTAGTTATTTAAAAAATAACCGGGGATTAGTGGATGCCTCCCCAGCGGAGTCGCCAACCTATTTTCGTACCGCCCCCGAGCGACCCGAAAAATGTTTCTTTTTATTTTTGATGGAAAATGATTTTACTTTGAACAGTGGTGACAAAACATTTTATTGAATGCGATGTCGATAAATCGATCTTATAAAACATTTTGAGTCACCACCCATTATTTCGGCAATGGGACCGTTTCCAATTTTATTTTATAAAAAGTGACTCCATTTTAAACCCAATTTTATTTAAGGCCAAACTATTTAAAAAAGACTGGTCAGGCGCACCAATGCGATTCTGGGTAAGGGAATTGGGTAAGTCGGCCCGTTGGAAGCCGACGCCCGGAAAAATCGGCCTCTTTTAACCTACGATTTCTAATTTATTTTAGTTAGAAAAGCCAAATTATTTTTTTATTTAAACCCAACCCGAATGAATCGGACCGAGTTCTTATATAGAAAATTAATTAATCATCCCAATCAAACTCAATCATCGCATCCATAATCATCCAAATCATCCAAACCAAAGCAATTAAATCAAATAAATAAAAGACCCGCTCTTGCCTTATGGTTCAAGGCGGGCTACAAACCGAACCTAAAAATACATTCTACTTGATTCAAAATTTAAACCCAATAACCAAAAACTCAAAATCATGCATAATTACATTTTAATATTCTAAACTTAATTAAATTGCAGCATGTTCATAATTGGTCATTTTTGGATTTATTGGAAAAATTAAACTTTATTTTATACAAAATTTATTATTTTTGAAAGGACAAAAATCGTTTCTACAACCCTAGAACAGTCGCGTCACGCAGCTGTTCTTTGGAAGAATAGTTGCGTGACGGATCCGATAGCTGCGTGATGCAGCTGTTCATAATTCAGAAAACAGAGTACTGGGCATGAAAAACAACATTTTTGGACATGAACAGCTCCATCACGCATCTGCCAGATCCGTTACGGATCTAGTAGTTGCATGACGCAACTGTTCTGGGTAAAGAAACAACATTTTGGACATGAACAGCTCCGTCACGCATCTGCCAGTCCCGTTATGGATCCACTAGCTGCTTCACGCAGTTGCTCTGGTCTGAGCTCTGTTTAAAATTATTTGTTTAGGTCGTTTTTTTATTTAAATATATTTAAAGACAACCTCGAATGACTAAAAATGAACAGAATACAGTTTAGTTAAGATTAAACTACTAAAACAATAATAAAATAAATAATCAATGAATAAAATTATCAAAACGTGTAAAGGAATTACCTAATCCTCAGATTGAGGATTGTAAATGGCTTAAATGCCTTAACAAACGATGGTTAAAGCGATCCAGAAGCTTTGTCGACAAGGATTTAAACACTCGTTTCTTTTCTCTCCTGATTTTCTCTTTTTTTATGGTTTGATTCACCTAAAATTGATATCTAATGGCAATTTTCCTTCAAATGAACTCAAAAGAGCTTCTAGAGGAAAATATGGCCGCACAATATGTTTTTAGTGTTTTTAAAAATCATCCTCCAAAAGTTAGAAAAGGATCTATTTATAGAAGTAGGGCAACAGAGCATAGCTGCGTCACGCAGCTTACAGTTGCGTGACAGATATAATCACTTGCATGACGCAACTCACTTGTTGTACCACAACTATGTGTCGTTTAGCATGAAAAACGGCATGTCGTCATTGTTGACGATGACATGCAAATTTGAGTTGCGTAAGAGCTGCGTGACGCAGCTATTGTGCCGTCACGCACCTGCATAGCTGCGTGACGCAGTTCTGACCCAGTCAGACACTTAAAATCAGTTTTATTTAAATTTTTGGATCAAAAGACTTCCAGATAGCATTAACCCATTCATTCCACATCCTCGTATCATCATTGGATCAGGCGAGGGCATAAAGACATGCGTCAACAAACTCAACTAAGGAAGAAGAGCATAGTCGAACTATATTGCCTTAGAATCATGTTTGAAGGGAAATTAGAGTCATTGATGCTTGAGAACCATTCAATCAAGTAACAAGAGATGCCTGCAAATGAGGGGTGAAGTGCCAATTTATAGGTTGGGCCTAATCTTGGTCGGTACTAACTATGTCAGTGCTGGTGTCGGAGAGGGCTGCTCTAGGGGGCTCAACCGATAAATCATAGTCAACATTTTGCGCCTTAGAAAGATCAAAGCTGATCTTAATTTGAATCATGAACCTCGATTTTAGCACGTTTGATTAGAGTTTCGATTTGAAAACCATAACTTGTAGGTCATGGCGATGTCTAGAACATCCTGTAAAAATCTCATCTGATTTTGAGAATATTTTTCCAAAACCAGTTGGCTGATTTTGAAAAGTTCTTGTGACCTCCTTAGATGGTAGGAGTCTGATTATCTGGTGGTGACCTCCTTTGACCCCGTAGGTAGTCGTGGTAAGAGTTTGATTGTCTGGTCGTGACGTCCCTTGACCATGTTGGCGGTCCTGATAGGAGTCTAATTTTCTGGCGATGACCTCTATTGACCCTGTTGGCATTCCTGGTAAGAGTCTTATTGTCTAAAAATGACCATTTTAGCCCTAGATGGCGAAAAAATCGATCTTTTGCCCTGTTGGCCTGTTTGCAGCTCTAATAGAAGCTGTAATCTCTTTAACCCTATAAGCAGTCTGGTAGGAGTCTGATTGTCTGAATGTATCCTCCCTTGAACCTGTGGGTAGTCCTAGTAGGAGTTCGATTATCTGGTGTTAGCCTAAGAACCCTATTTTATTGGTTTGAAAACCCAGGTCATTGGTCTGGAAACCTTGTCTTATTTATTTGAATACCCTGGTTGTTGGTTTAAGAAACCTGTTGATGGTCCAAAAAAATTATGGTTGATATGAAAACCCTAATTTAGTCTGGATACTCTATAATTGGCCTATAAACCTTCTGGTTAGTCCGAAAACCTATGGTTGATTCGAAACCCTTATTGTTGGTCTGGGAACCCTATTGTGGTCTAAGGACCCTGTTGTTTGGTCTGAAAACCCTAGTAGTTGGTTTGAACACCTTGTTATGGCCTAAATCACCCTGTTGACGGTTAGAATGCCCTAGCAATTGGTCTCAGTCACCCTATTGATGGTTTGAAAACCCCGATAGTTAGTCTAATCATCATGTTGATGATATGAATAACTTAGTGGTTGGTTTGAATACCCTGATTGTGGTCTGAGGACCTTATTTAGTCTGAAAACCCTGGTAGTTTGCTTAAACAACTGGTTGTTAGTCTGAGTACCTTGTTGATGGCCTAAACACCTTGTTGTTAGTCTGAGTACCTTGTTGATGGCCTAAACACCCTATTGACAGTTTGAATACCCTAGTACTTGGCTTGACCATCCTATTGATGGTCTGAAAATCTATTTTTAGTCTAAATACTGTAGTTGGTTTGAACACCTTGTTTTTAGTTTGAATACTCCCTAGTTAGTCTGAAAACCTTGTTGATGGATTGAATACCTAGTGACGGTTTGAATGCCTTAATAGTTGACTTGAATACATTGTTAATGGTCTGAAAATCCTATTTTTAGTCTAAATACTCTATGGTTGGTCTGAAAACCCTGTTTTTAGTCTGAATACTCTCTAGTTGGTTTGAAAACCCTATAGTTGATATGAATACCCTATTGATGGTCTGAATACCCTGGTTGTTGGCGTTGAAACCCTGTTCTTAGTCTTAAGACCCCGATTGTTGAGTTGATCACCCTATTGATAGTTTAGTTGCAATGATTTTTGGTCTGAACACCCTGGTACTAGGTCTGAAAACCCTAGTAGTTGGTTTAAGCACCTTGTTGACTGTCTAAATACCATGGTAGCTAGTCTAAAAACCCTATTGTTGGCCTGAACACCCTGTTGACAGTCTAAATACCGTTGGTAGTTGGTCTTTTGAACACGTTGGTAGTTGGTTTGAATTCCTTGTTGATGGTTTGAATACCCTGGTACTTGGTTTGGAAACCCTGTTGATGGTCTAAATACCTTGTCGATGATCTGAATACCCAAGTTGTTGGCTTGTGAACCCTATTCTTGGTTTGAACACCCAGGTTGATCACCCTGTTGATGGTGTGAACACCCTATTGATGGTTTGGTTGCACTGATTTTGGTCTAAACACCTTATTTTTAGTCTAAACACCCTAGTTGTTGGTTTGAAAATCTTCGTAGTTGTGGTAGTTGGTCTAAGAACCTTATTTTTTGGCCTGAACACCTTCGCAGTTGGTTTGAACACCCTATTTTTCTAAGTCTTACACTAGTTACCTATTCTGAGTACTTGCACTGGTTGCCTATTCTAATAGCTAGCACTGACTGCTTGTTTGGATTGATTGCATTGACTGCCTATTGAGATCGCTTGCATTAGTTGCTTGTTCTAATAGCTTACACTGATTGCCTGTTCTTCAATGGTTTGCACTGTCTGCCTATTTTTTCTGAGTCTTGCATGGTTGCCTACTCTGAATGCTTACACTGACTGCCTGTTTATGAATGTTGCATTAGTTGCCTGTTTTAGATTGCTTACACTAGTTTCCTATTTTTCTGAGTCTTGTACTGGTTGTATGTTCTAAATATGACTGTATTGACCGCCCGACTTTCTAAATATTGCGCTGGTTGCCTGTTTTAATTATTTTGCACTGACTACTTATTATGACTAGTCGCACTGTTCGCCTATTTTGGAGAGGTTGCATTGACTGCATGTTTTGACTAAGGGCACTGATTGCCATTTTGGACTGGTTGCACTGGCTGCCTATTCTCTTATTTATTGACCTGAAAGCCACGGTTAGTGAAAAAACATCTATATGCATGATTTATATCGTGTAGTGGATGTCATAGCCATTTTTGAGCTAATTTAGGGTTCTAACTTGGTTTACAAGCTCTTAGGAAAAGGGTAGTGTCTAAGGTGACTACAATTTAGATTGTCTGATAGGTTGTATGGGAATGCCTATTTTCTAAACTTTTGGTGGAAGGTCTAGCATTGCTTTGGGTAAAGCCGAATATGATAAATGCTCAGGTTAATATTTGGTTCTTTTGGTACTTTTGGGAAAAGGTGCTTATGGATGAGGCTTGTGATGGCTGCTTTGGGATGAGACTCAGGGTTGTGCAGTTGAATCTTGCTGATCAGTGAATGGTTTGCATGTGAATGCATGTTTTCTAGATTTCGGGTACAATGTTTGATTTTGCTTCAGGTAGCCAATTTTGAACTGGCTTAGGTGTTTGATTTTTGTTTGGTTGCTTTTTTAGAAAAGGCTAGGTCTTGTAGATGGGTACAACTAAGTATGTCTAGTTGTAGGATAATTGCAGTTGGGCCTGTCTAATGGCTTCATTTAAGCTTGTTTTGATGGGTACAACTGAGTATGTTAAATTTGCATGTGGGTGCTTGTTTTTTGGGTTATGGTGCAATGTCTGGTTTTGCTTTAGGTAAGACTGGATATGAAGGAGGGCACAACTGAGTCTATTTGTTTTTAGGACGGATTTGCAAGTGAATGCCTGTTCTCTGGGTTCTGATGCAATATCTGGTTTTGCCTCAGGTAGCCATTTTTTAATTGGCTTGGGTTTCTAATCTGATTGGTGTGCTTTTAAGAAAGGCTGGGTATTCAAGATGGGTATAACTAAGTCTGTTTGATCTATGAATGGTTTGCATATGAATGCCTGTTTTCTGGATTATGGTGCAAAGTATGGTTTTGCATGCTTTGTAGAGAAGGCTGGGTTTCAAAATATAGAGACCATGAGAGAAGCCGTAGAGTAGGACTGACTTGAGGAATTGAGGGTAGACATAGGGCGACATCAGAGCCAGTTCTCGACCCTATTGTGTTTGAGGACTCTGATGACTTAGAAGACTTTGAAGACATGCATCCAAGGTGATGCATACGGGTTTCCTAGACCTGTAGTGCATTTGATTCATCAGGTTAGATTTTGACTTTTGTCTTTTAACCCATGTCTGATTTTTGGATCTCGAATGGGAGTGGATGGTTCAGCCTATATTTTTATAGAGCTTTCGATATATTCTGATGTATACTATATAGGGATGAACACTTGACGCAGGGAAAGGACAAGGGAGATGATAAATGCCTAAATGATAGGGTTTTCATGATTTTCCTTCTACATGGCTTATATTGTTTTAGAGACATGTAAGAGAGAAATTATTTTGACACATATTATGAAAGCCTTTATGAGATTGCTGCTTTATGCCTTAATTTTTGCCTAAACCCCCTCGCGGGTTTTCAATTTAACATGCGGCCCTAGCTTTTGCCTAAGCCGCTGTTGACGCATGTCTTTATGCCCCCGCCTAACCCGATGAGGATACAAGGACGCGGAATAAGGAATCATGGTTATCCGGAAGTCTTTAAACCAAGGATCGATTTAAACCAATTCAAGGAAGTCTGACCTGCACTAGGGTTGCATCATGCAGCTATAAGGTGCGTGACGGCACTAATAGTTGCATCACGCAACTCCAATTAGGGTGATGTCACCTTGAAAGCCGACAAATAATGGTTTTGCATTCTATTCGGATACGTGGCAACGGTCCAAAAAGTGAGTTGCGTCACGCAGCTCTCGGGTCCGTCACGCAACTGTTAGTTGCGTGACGCAGCTACATTCAATTGCCCTACCCATATAAATACTGCATTTTTATCCTAAACAGGGGACTTTTTTGGGAGAGGCGAATTCTAGGAGAGAAATTTTAAGAAAAGGGATTGACGGCTGAGGTTTTCTACAAAGACTCCATTGAGTTATTTTGAAGAAAATCAGCCTTAGAGATTGATTAAGATTGAAAAGAACAAAAAATCACACAAAAGAGAAAAAGAGAGAAAACAAAAGAAAAAGAAATTTTTACTAAAGCTTGGTAAACAAAGACTTCTGGGACCTTGAAACTTTGCTCCTAAGTCGTTCAGATTGCTCGCAATCCTCAAATCTGAGGGTTAAGTAATTATCTAAACCTTTCTTGGTATTTCTTGGGTTATTAATTTATTATTATCTATTCTGTTGATGTTTGAGTAGCTTAATATTGATTAAATAGTATTCTGTCTATTATTGGACGTTTTTTTGAAGAATATTAAAACAAGTTTTGATAAAAAGAAGACGTAAAAAGGGTTGTTTGAAAGGTAGTTACGGACCAGAGCAATTGTGTCACACAGCTACAAGATGCGTGACGGAACTGTTCATGTCCAAAATACGTTGACATTACCCCGACTAGTTGCGTGACGGAACTGTTCGTGTTTATAATTTTTATCTTGCTTTTATTTTCTTATTTAATATTATAATTTAAATAAACGACTGATTGATTTGAAAGTTTTTCCAGAGTCACGAACAGCTGCGTCACGCAACTATAGGGTCTGTCATGCGACTGTTCTTCCATAGAACAGCTGCGTGACGCAACTGTTCTAAGGTTCTAGGAATAATTTTTATACTTTTAAAAAAAAATAATCTTGTACAATCAAATAAATATTCAATTCTTTTTATAGTTCAAAGGACAATCAATAATAGGCAGATTGCGGTTTAACCAAGTTTAAGCACTTAATATTTTATTATGCATGACTATGGGTTTTTAGGGTTTCCTGGATTTAAATTGGGTAGAATGTATTTTAGGTTCGAATTGTGGCCCACCTTTAACCATAAGGCAAGAGCGGGTCTTTTGATTATTTTAATTTGACTGCTATGGGTTGAATGATTGATGTGGTTTGAATGATTATGAATGCAATGAGTGAATTTATTTGGGACAATTAAATGATTTTCCGCATAGGAGCTCGGTTCAATTTATTCGGGTTGGGTTTGTGTAAATTAGCTATTCTAAATTAAAATAAATTAGAAATTGTAGGTTTAAAGATGCCGGTTTTTTCTGGCGTCGGCTTCCAACGGGCCGACGTACCCAATTCCCTTATCCAAAATCGCACTTGGTGCGCCTGACCAGTCTTTTAAAATAATTGGCCTTAAATAAATTGGGATTAAATGAAGTCACTTTTAATTGGAAACGGTCCCATTGCCGAAAAAATGGGTGGTGACTCAAAATATTTTATAAGACCGATTTATCGGCACCGTACTCAATAACAGGTTTTGTCACCACTTGTTAAAAATAAAGATCATATTTCCAAAAACATCAAAATCGAGCGTTTTTCGGGTCGCTCGGGGGCGGTACGAAAATAGACTGGCGACTTCACTGGGGATAGCAACCACTAATCCCCGGTTATTTTTAATAACTAGATGGTTGCAATTAGGAATTGACTCTAAAAATCTACCTTTTCTAAATAAAAATTGATTAGAAAGCCGGTGGAAAATTCTTTAATCGTCTGTATGTGCTTATTTGCTTTCCTTTATCTTTTTAGGATCTTGCATTCATACCGCATTTCTCTGTTTTCTCACCACTTTCTACCTATAATACCCTTCGATATTTTTGTTAATTTCGAAGGTGGATCCAGCCTAAACCTCGTGTTTTAGGTACATCCACCCGAGAATTAACAAATGTACCAACCGCAAGCCTAGTACCTTTAAAGGTGCGTCAATAGGAGTAGGCCCATAAAAAAGCCCGAATCCTGTTTGCGGAACCCGGACCTTGTAAGCCTAATCGACTAAAGCCCATGCATGTAGTCAAAAACCCTTCGATATTTCTGTTTGCTGTTATTTTGCCGCATTCATTTCCGAGAGTTTGTTTCGTCAATCTCAAAACCCCCTGTTGGTTGTCGAGATTAGACCAAATCCTAGGAAACAGATGTCGGAATTTATACCAACGGAACTCGTGTGTGGGAGAGATAAGGTTGGAAGGCATGCATTTCCTAACTCCCGTTCTCCTTGTATGCTGTAAATTGTTCATATGTTGTGGCATTCATGCACCACGTAATGCTTTTCGTTTTAGCCATGCATTTAGAAGCTAATTTTCAGTATGGACGTTTGACCTTGATTTTGAGACTGGACCCCAAATTCGTTTTGAATAACATAATGCAATCATTTATAGTGAATTTATACCCAAAAGAAAAGGGAGTTATAAGGGGGTTGCGATTCCTTTGTATTTGCACATTTCTTGCATTATCTGAAAGTAAGCGAGAGATTACAAAATTTGTAACAAATTAAAGTGAAATCCTGCTTAGGACCATATGTTCCAGGGCAAAAAGTAAGGATAAAAAAAAATATAAAAAGTGTTCCGCTTGGAAATCCTTTCACTCCAAGGCAAAAATTAGGAATCTCAGAGAAAATAGCCGACTGTAAAATCCAAAAGGAACGGTCACAACAGATAATGCCGAAAATGTTTGGATACAAAATAAGTTGTTGCCATGTTATTCACACCGAATTTTAGGTCCAGTTGTCGAAAACGAGATCATATTTCCATACCGGTTATTAGCACATTAGATCTGCATCCCTCATCCTATGTGCCTCTATTCTTCATGCATACATGCAAAACCTCCTTTAACTCAGGTCCTTTTATCTGAGGATTAGCCAAAATTGATCCATCTTGGGAAATCACTTCGAAAGTTTGGCACCGACATCCTGGTCAACATCAAAAAAAAAAAAGAATCAACAATAAAAAAAAAGGGTCAACGTCTTTGCCTTAGTTCAATGTTTTAGTCTCTACATGTTGATTTGTTTATATTTTGCTTGTTGAGATAGAAGTCTTGAATAATATACCATGATTAAGAGATTTAAATGAACTTAGGTATTAAGGTATTAAATATGACATATGAAATTTTTTCTTTAGAAAATGTTAACCTTTAGTTAACTATCTAGACATTATTTTTGGCTTAAGAGAAGCATGAATCCTAACTTGAATAAAGAATAGGAATAAAGGGGAAACTAAAGCCATAATACATGTATGTTTCAAATCAATAAAAGATGAAGGTATTAAAATTTAAAAAAAAAAAAGAAAAGAAAGGAAAAAAGGAAAAAAGAAGTGTGGTATGGAGCATAAAATGCGACCACGAAAGAACTACAAAAGTGAGTAGTGGTATGGAGCATAAAATGCAACCACTTTGTGAAATAGAACTAGGTTACCTAAGAATTCCTTGAGATGAGAAACAATACATGTGTGCTAAACTTGTCCTAAATACTTCCTATTTTGCATTCTAAAGGCAGCAGGATTGCCTATCTTATGCTTTAAGTTTGGATAGATTTTGTATACTTTAGATTCTGTTTGCTAGATTGAAATTTCAGCTGTCATATTCATTTATACTACTTGGTTCATAAGCACTTCATCTCTTATCTTTGGTAGATTACTTAAGAAGTCTAAATCAACGAGCAAAAATAAACATGATCAACATGAGTTTAAAAGAAAGATGAATGTTTTTGGCTGTTGGTCCCGCTTGAGTGTTGGATTCTTTTGGATGTCGATTAGGAGAACAAATGCCATTTTCTCAGTGATTTCCTTGGAAAGATCGATAAAAAAAACCATGGATAAAACCTTAGCATCAGTAGGTTCATGCATACATAAAGGAGTTGCATATGTTATTCTTGTTTGATTATTGCAGGTGATAAAATGATCACCCCATCTTTTTGATTCCAGCTGTCAGTTTCCGTCTTTAGTCAAAAGGTTTACTTTTACATGGCTTTCATTACTTTATCCAAGGGTAGGAGGCCCAAGTACTAACCGGGCAAGTCATTTCGAAAGAAAAGATCTGTTGCCTTTTGTTACCTCTATGTGCAGAAAGCAGGAAACAGTAAAGACAGAGCTATCAGAGTTAGTCATTGAAAAAGAGAGGATGCATTAATTAGGAGCTCATGGCCCTAGAATACAAGAAACTGAAAAGGAAAAAGTAGCAACGACATTTATTCCAATGGGTGAATGTTTGGATGCCAATCCTTTCAAAATCGAGTATCATCACTGGGTGTAAAACCAGTCGACGTACTCGGGTGTCACGGTGTCCTGCATCATCCCTTGACCCAGATACCAAGTATTTCGGTTTAGGCAACAGTCAGCTAAATTGGTCAACAGACTTTGCGTCATGGGACCACTCCCGAAGCCATAGATTCTAGGAACGCGTTGTATCATGCCGTACTGACGATTGATCCTGTCTGGGAAATAAGCCATGGAATGGTCGAGGCTGGCGTATAACACGTAGCTGAGATTCAAGCTCTCAGCAGTGACCAGTCTAATCCTCCACCAAGGACAAGTCCACTGAATCATAAGATTATCCCCAAAATCAAAGTGTCCTCGGGACCGAGATCGAAAATGGGCAGGGCCATAGGTTGGAATCAAATGGGCAGGGACTGGAGGAATTAGGCTTAACTTGTCTAGAGCCTAGGCTTGCAAAAACATTGGACACCCTCGATGGTGAACATTGAAATTGGTGAACATGCATGGCAATATCTCTGACCCAGCACATTGTTTCTCCCATAATCATCATAAAGACAGTGTGACGATACACTTGCATGTCATGAACAACTGTCAGCAGGCGGAAATCTCCAACTCCAGGCCGGCGATTCTTCATGGCATACATATTCAACAATAGGAAACAATAAGGTCGAACCCAAGAAGGATCCGCATCCATGGACAGGACCCTATTCAGAAAAGGCTCTAAGGGAAGACCCTGATCCGGGTCTATGCCATTAGGAAGGTGAACCGGGCATAGGGCCGCAATCTCAGCTAGATCATGTCTAGGGCCTGGGGGCAAAGCTGGAGTTTCATCTTGTTCAGGATGATGACCCATCACAGCACAAATTTCCTCATAAGTCGGAGTTACTTCAGAATCTTCAAATCGGAAAACCATGGTGTTGGGATTGAAGTATGTGACGAGCCAAGACAGGAAACTATGATCAGGTTTTAAGTCCTTGAAATATTTCAGCCAGGCGAGTTGGTTCATGGGGTGGATCTGCCACAGGTCGTCGGGAATAGATTGAATGAAGGACGAAACTTGGTTTCTGAAAACCATGGAAAAGGATTATTTGAGAAATGGAGCTGTTTTGAATGCTGGATGAAAAGAATGAAGAGGGAAACTTCTATTTATAGGAGTGGAGAGGCCTCAGTGAATGCAACGCTGTCACTATTTGGAATGATGCTTACTGTCGATGGTAGTTGGATGGGCATTTATGCGTAAACCACTCCGGTAGTTGGGCATTCATGCCCGCATTAACCAAGCTGGACCACTCCCGCAAAAGAGTGGGACGTATCCTTTTTCTTTTTGTGATTTTTTTTTCAGTTCTAGTTTTATTGCTTTTTGTCCTTTGAACAGAAAAGTAGATGGGCATTCATGCCCGCATTAACTAAGTGGGCCGCCCCGGCAGGTAAGTATTACATTTTGTTTCTGATTAATTCTTATCTTATTTTATTTTTCTTGTTAACAATAAATTGGTTGAGCATTAACGAGATGGACCACTCTTGCAAGTAAGTAGGGTACTTCCATTTTGCACTTTTGTGTTTTTTATGTTTTGTTTATGCAGGAATAAAGTTTCACAAATTATAAATAATAAACATGTAAATGATACTGTAATAAAAGAAAAGTAATAACACTGTAATAAAGGAAATGTAAATAATATTGTAAAATAAATGTAAAAACACTGAAAATGTACTCCTACAAGCTACAAAATGTCACAAAAAATGTGCTCAAAAGGCCGGCTAACGTCGCCTCCGGCTAGGACCAGCTGCTGCCTGAGAGGGTGGAGGCGGCAGTGCATCATCAGATGAGGAGCCATCATCATCCTCATCCTCGGAGAAATCCAATGGAATCCCCTCCACCTCCAGCCTGGTCCGAAGTCGATCAACCTCTATCTGAAGTCGGGCAACAGCACCGGACTCGCGGGACTGATGCCTCCGCAGCCTCCCAATCTCCAGATCCTGTGAAAATATAAAAGCGAAAAGAGGTAAGAGGGGTATGCAAAAAAAAAAAAAAAAAAAAAAAAAGAAGAAGAAAGTAAAGCACATGAGAATCATACCCTCTCATGGAGCTCAAGATAGAGTCGGGCGATGTACGACCGGGCAAAGCCAAACCTCTGGTAAAGCTCCTGGTATCTCTGAGCAGGCAGCTGCAAGCACAGAAGGATATCCAATAAGGAATCATCCAGGTAAAATATCTTTTACTTCGTGAATTCATTTTTCTACTTACGTGTGTGGCATGTTAGGATTTAGCTGTAGCGGTGGAGGAGCCTGCCTGAGGTCAGCAGGGATGATGATGGCTGACCCGAGGCCCAGAGCAGGGTCTAGCGCAACCTCCATGCCCGGTGGAAAAGGGACATCGCCCAGCACAGCTATTGCAGGTTTAGCCGGAGCAGTCGCCTCCGCCTCCGCCTTCGTCTGTGCCCTGTAGTAGGCAGGTGTCCGATGCTTCTTCCTATCCTACAACAAGTCAAAGATAAATATATTTAGTCGCTTGGCTAAACAGTTGAAAAAAAAATCATAATTAAAGGCAAAAGAGTCACCTGAAGGTACTCCCGAACCTCCGGCAACCTGGCCTTGTTTTCGCCCCAAAGATCCAACCCCAGATGGACCCGAAAACATCATTTTATTTTTAAATTGGAAAAGTGATTCTCTTATTTAAATAAATGGTGACAAAACCTTTTAGGAGCACGATGCCGATAAATCGGTCTTATAAAACATTTTGAGTTGCCACCCATTTTTTCTGCAATGGGACCGTTTCTAATTTTATAAAAAGTGACTCCATTTTAAACCCAATTTTATTCAAGGCCAAACTATTTAAAAGGCTGGTCAAGCGAACCAATGCGGTTCTGGGTAAGGGAATTGGGTATGCCGGCCTGTTGGAAGCCGACGCCCGGAAAAACCGGCCTCTTTTTAACCTACAATTTCTAATTGATTTTAGATTTAGAAAAGCCAATTTATTTAATTAAACCCAACCGAATTAGATCGAACCGAGCTCCTATGTGGAAAATTAATTAATCGTCCCAAATAAATGCATTCATTGCATTCATACTCATTCATAATCACATCAATCATCCACCCATAGCAAAAATAATTAAAAGACCCGCTCTTGCCTTATGGTTAAAGGCGGGCCACAAACCAGATTTGAAATACAATATACTTAATATAAATTCAATAAACTCTAAAATCTCAAAATCATATATAATAATAAATTAACCTAATTGATTTGATTAAAACATAATATGCCCATTATTGGTTATTTCCTGAGTTAAAAAAGTAAAACTTTTGTTTAATTGCATGAAATTAGATAAAAATGAAACTCTTCTGGAACCCTAGAACAATTGCGTCACGCAGCTGTTCTATGAAGAACAGTTGCGTGATGGAACTCCTAGCTGCGTGACGCATGTGTTCGTGACTTTATTATAATTCCCAGACTCATTAATTACTTATTTAAAAAAAAACATAATATTAACTAGAAACACAAAAATGAAATAAAGACTACACACGCGAACAGTTCCGTCACGCAGGTGGTCCAGGCAAAATCAACTCCTTTTGGACATGAACAGTTGCATCACGCAGGTAGTAGCTGCGTGACGCAGCTGCTCTGGTCCGTAACTACCTTTCAAACTACCCTTTTTACGTGTTCTTTTTATCAACAGTTGTTTAATATTACTCAGAAATGTCCAATAACGGGCATAATGTTATTTAATCAAAACCAAACTAACCAAATGCTAATAAAACAAGATATTTAATAAATAAGCAACTAAAAATAAAGAGGGAGGTTTAAATAGTTACCTAACCCTCAGATTCGAGGATTGCACGCGGTTTAGATGATTTAGGAATAGAGTTTCACGATTCCAGAAGCTTTCTTTGCCAAGTTTTAACAAGAAAAACTCTCTTTTCTTTCCTTTTTCTCTCTTTCTCTCTTTTTATGACTTTCGATTTTGTGTTTTTAATCTATTATCTCTAATGGCTTAATCCTCTTCAAGGTAACTCACTGGAGTTCTTGGAGAAAACCCTAGCTGCACTAAAATTTCTCTAAGTCTAAAATGCCAAAGTCTAGAGAAAAAGTCCTATTTAAAACACAAAAATGTTGTATTTATATGGGTAGGGCAACAGAACAGAGCTGCGTCACGCAGGTAGCAGTTGCGTGATGGACTCATGAGCTGCGTGACGTAGCTTACTTTTCGTACAGTTGCCGTGTATCCATACAAACAGTGCAGACCGTTACACGGGCCTGTCCAAGTGATGTTACCCTGGTTAGAGTTACGTGACGCAATTACTAGTGCCGTCACGCAACTTATAGCTGTGTGACGCAACCCTAGCACAGGCCAGACTCCTTGAACCGGTTTAAATCAATTCTTGGTTAAAGATGCTTCTGGTTGACCTTGATTCCTCATTCCGCATCCTTATGTCCTCATTGGGTTAGGCGGGGGCATAAAATCACGCGTCAACAGTTTGCCCCCCCACTTTATCATTAATTGTATAAACGATTAATGTTAAAGTGGTCCATTGACGCGCCTTCAATCTGGCAATCATCCTTAAAGCTCGGTTTGGTCGGCTCGAAAGATGTTGGACTGACTTGATCATTTGGCCACCTACTCAGCTCAGTTTGATCGGCTTTCGTCGGCTCCAGTCGGATCGACGAAGACATCCAAAATTTAGTTTGATGAAGATACCTTCGAGGATCGGTTTGATCGGCTCGAAAGATGTTGGTTTTACCCTGGTCAACTTCGTAATTCACCATCATTGACCGGGAAGAGAGTTCAAACAGTTTCGCAATACACCATCACTGTTTGGAGGTTGAAATTGTCCTGATCAGCTTCGCAATACACCATCACTAATCAGTAAGAGAATTGACTCGATCAGCTTCGCAATGCACCATCACTAATCGAGAAAAATGATCCAGACAGCTTCGTAATACACATCACTGCCTATCGGCTTCGAAAAACCATCACCGGTTGGCCTGAAAAATTGTCCAAGAGAAAAAAAGATCAATATCTGTGTACAAACAGACCTTGCCTTTTGTTAGAAAAATGTCGAGACATCACATGCCCCCATGCATTAATCATAAATTAAAAGATTTGCATCAGGGCAAAAGATTATACTTTTGCCCCCAGTCCGGGATTCCGACCTAGGACCAAAAATATTAGCTTTTTAGGCATATCTTTTCAATATTTATTGTCAAGATTTGGGTTATTAATTTTTTTGCAAAAATTTAGCAAGAATTTAGGCCAGAGAAAAAAAATTTTGAGCCTGAATTCTCAGGTATACCTTTCTTGATGCAGTGATTGAAAGAAGACTTACCTGAGGGTAATCTAGGTAATTTGATGCTCCTGCCCCCTGTGCGGTGAGTAGACAAAATTACTGAAGTGTATGAACCGCATACCGACGTCAAATTGCTTGAACGGGTCATTACAGGCTTTAAATGGGCCGTGCGGGCCCTGTGGGCTTGAGAAGGTTGATGGGCCCATTGCTTTGAACTTGGAGAAGTGGGCTTGGGCCCATCGCTTTGGGCTTGGAGAAGTGGGCTTGGGCCCATTGCTTACTATAAGTAAGTTTCTTCTTAACCAATTCATTTTCACTTCTCACAAACCCTAAGCTAGCTGCAAATTCTCTGAACCTCAACCAACCAACCTAAAATCCCTGCTTCCGCCTACACGCCGGAGATGGAAACCTTAGGGTTGATCCCGGATATTCCAACCTTCGATGGCGAACTGGTGCCGGTCAGCCGAAATCCGTTGACCTCTGGGATGCGACCACTGCAGCTTCTCCCGTTGCCAGGTACTGAATTCCCGGTGCGCTACCAGACTAGCCAGATGCGCGGCTTTCAGACCGAGGTAAGTAAAATTTTTTCTTCGAATTTCTTGCTTTTGATTCGCAATAGGAATAATTTTTATCGAAATTGTAGTCTGCCTGTGCGGCGACAGTTGTGCCACGCAGGAAGGAGTTGCGTGACGCAACTGTTCCTGCGTGAACAGTTGCACGACGCAGCTGTTCTAGGTGAACAGTTGCGTGACGCAACTGTTCGAGGCGCCAGAGAAGCCTAGCCTTCCTGAATTTTAGGATTTCACCCTTTGCATGCGTTAAATGCTTGAATTGTTGATGAATAATTAATGCCATCTTTCCTGCGACTTATTTTTCCCTAAAAAATGCATAGAAATAACACAAACATAATGAAATTGAACATAATTTGGATTCTGCGTACCTTCGAGAGTTGCGTCACGCAACTGTTCTGTGGAAGAACAGTTCCGTGGCGCGACTGTTCATCAATGAGGCAAGGCCTTGGACAGTTGCGGGACGCAGCTGTTGAGATGCGTGGCGCAGCTATGGAGATGCGTGGTGCATCTTGTTTTCCCCCCGGAGAAAAAATCATAAATCATAAAAGTCTATATTGTTTTGATATGTATTTTTAACTGTTTATTTTGGAAAAGTGGTGATAAAAAACCTTTTGGATATACGATGCCGATAAATCGGTCTTATAAATCATTTTTAGTCGCCACCCATTTTTTCGGCAATGGGACCGTTTCCATTTTTTATTTCGTAAAAATGACTCCATTTTAACCCATTTTATTCAAGGCCTTTTATTTTGAAAAACTGGTCAAAAGAACCAATGAGATTCTAAGTAAGGGAATTAGGTACGTCGGCCCGTTGGAAGCCGACGCCCGAAAAACTGGCCTCTTTTAACCTACGATTTCTAATTTGATTTTATTTTAGAAAAGCCAATTATTTAAACCCAACCCGAATAAATCGAACCGAGTTCCTATGTGGAAAATTAATTAACCGTCCCAATTAGATTCATTCATTGCATTCATCACAGATAAATCATATCATCCATCATCCATCCATAATACATATCAAATAAAGTAAAAGACCCGCTCTTTCCTTATGGTTAAAGGCGGGCCACAAACCGAGTTTAGTAATGTAATTAATAATAAACGATAAGAAATAAAATCTTAAAAATCTCATAATCGTCAATAATTAATTGACTTTGCTTGATTAAAACTTAATTTTTAATCGTCAGTGGAAGGTGCGTGACGCACCCGTGAACCTGCGTGACGCGACTTACTTTTTCGTACAGTTGCCGCGTATCCATACAAACAGTGCAGGCCGTTGCACGGGCGCGCGCCAGAGGTGTCAGTCCTGTTAGAGCTGCGTGACGCAGCTAAGAGTGCCGTCACGCAGGTACTAGCTGCGTGACGCAGCCCTAACAAGGGTAAAACTCCTTTGGGCGGTTTGATTCAATTTTTGGTTCAAACACTTCTGGTTTATTGTGAAACCTTATCCCTTGTCCTCATATCATCATCGGGTCAGGTGGAGGCATAAAATCACGCGTCAACAGTTTGCCCCCCCACTTTATCATTAATTGTATAAACGATTAATGTTAAAGTGGTCTATTAACGTGCCTTCTATCAGGCAATCACTCCCGAAGCTAGATTTGATCGGCTTGGAAAAATGCTGAATCAATCAACTGGTCACCTCCTAAGCTCGGTTTGATCGGCTTCGTCGGTTTCCACGGAATCTGAAGAGACATCTTCGAAGCTCGGTTTGATCGGCTCGAAAGACACCTTTGGGGCTCAGTTTGATCGGCCTGAAGGGTTTTGAAGATTTGGTCACCTTCTCAGCTCGGTTTGATCGGCTTCGTCGGTTTCCACGGAATCTGAAGAGACATCTTCGAAGCTCGGTTTGATCGGCTCGAAAGACACCTTCAGGGCACAGTTTGATCGGCCTGAAGGGTTTTGAAGATTTGGTCACCTTCTCAGCTCGGTGTGATCGGCTTCGTCGGTTTCCACGGAATCTGAAGAGACATCTTCGAAGCTCGGTTTGATCGGCTCGAAAGACACCTTCGGGGCTTAGTTTGATCGGCCTGAAGGGTTTTGAAGATTTGGTCACCTTCTCAGCTCGGTTTGATCGGCTTAGTCGGTTTCCACAGAATCTGAAGAGACATCCTCGGAGCTCGGTTTGATCGGCTCGAAGAATGTTGATTTGGTAACAAAGTCTTCAAAGCTCGGTTTGATCGGCTCGAAGGGCTTTGATTTGGCCACCTCCTCAGCTCGGTTTGGTCGGCTTTGTCGGCTCCAGTCGGTTTTGAAAAGGCATCCTCGAGGCTCGGTTTGATCGGCCCGAAAGATGTGAATTTTACCCTGGTCAACTTCGCAACTCAACATCATTGACTGGGGAAGAAATTTCAAACAGCTTTGCAATACATCATCACTGTTTTGAAATTGTTCTGACTAGCTTCGCAATGCACCATCACTAATCAGTAAGACCTATCGGCTTCGAAAAAACATCACCAGTTGGCCTGAAAAATTGTTCACAAGAAAAATGACAATATCCGTGTACAAACAGACTTTGCCTTCCGTTAGAAAAATATTGGAACATCACATGTTCCCATGCATTAATTATGAAAAAGGATTCGTATTAAGGCAAAAGGTTATACTTTTGCCCCCAGTCCGGAATTCCGGCCTAGGACCAAAAATATCCATTTTTGTAGGCATATCTTAATAATTTTGCAAAAATTTTAGCGAAAATTTTGGCATAAAAATTTGTTATCTGCATTTTCAAGTATACCTTTTATGATACAGTGGTTGAAAGAAAGTTTACCTGAAGGTAATCTGGGCAATTTGATGTTTCTGCCTCCCATGCGGTGAGTAGACAAAAATCGCTGAAGTGTACGGGCCGCACATCGACGTCAAATTGCCGAAGTGGACCGTTGTGGGCTTTTGAACGGGCCGCACGGGCTTATTATCGGTCCTTTTTGGGCTCGGAAGAATGGGCTTGGGCCCGTTGCTTGCAAAAATGGGCTTGGGCCCGTTGCTTGCAGAAATGGGCTTGGGCCCAGATATTTACTATAAGTAATTTCCTTCATAACCGATTCAGTTTCACTTATTCACAAACCCTAAGTGATTGAAAATTCTCTGAACTTTCAACTGAAAAAGATGTCTCAGCTTCCTGAAATCCCTGCCTCCGCCTACACTTGGGAGACTCTCGGGGCCCTACCCGATATCCCAACGTTCGACGGTGAGCCGATGCCGGTGAGCCGGAATCCGCTGACCCCCGGGCCGCGGCCATTGCAGCTTCTTCCGTTGCCGGGTACGGAGTTTCCAGTCCGGTACGAGATGAGTCGGATGCACGGCTTTCGATCCGAGGTAAGTAAAAATTTCCTTAATTTTGTTGTTTTTACTGCTTTAGATCTATAGCCGTAGTAGATAAACTGCTTTTTTTGTGTTTGCGCCTGCGTCAACAGTCGCATCACACAGGTAGGAGTTGCGTGGCGCGGCTGTTCATGTGTGAACAGTTGCGTGACGCAACTGTTCGAGGCGCCAGAAACCCTAGCTTGCCTTGAACTTTAGGAATTATCCCCTTTTCATCTTGTTAGAACTTGGTTTGTTGAGATAGGATTGTTTAGCAGCTCTAGGCGATTTGATTTTGCCCTGAATTTGCACAAAAACAACACAAATCTAATGAAATTAGGTTGAAATTGAATTACTGCGTACCTTCGACAGTTGCGTGACGCAGCTGTTCTTAGGAAGAACAGTTGCGTGACGCGGCTAGCGAGATACGTGGCGCGGCCTCGTGGTTGCGTGACGCATCTGTCCTTGGGGCCACATATTTTGAACAGTTGCGTGGCGCAGCTGTGGGGTGGCGTGGCGCGAGTACTGAGGTGCGCTACGCAGCTGTTCTTTTGAATGCGCAACTGGTGTAAAGCTACGTGGCGCGACTCTGTAGGCGCGTGACGTGACTTTGGAGTTGCGTGACGCAGCTATGGTTTAAACCAAAACTCGAATTTTTATTTTTCATGCCATAGAAGAAAATGAACAATTATTAGTCTTATATTTATTCGAAATTGGAATTTTCTTACAGGTTAATCTAGGCAAGGCCCGCTCGGGTGGCTCGACCACTGATGCTTCCGCTTTTTGGGACTTATTGGACCCTCCTATGCGAGCTCGGGTCGTCGCTGCAGGATTCGGAGATTACGTCGCCGGATTGCGCCGCACGCAGCCTCATTTCCCGCCCGCTATGCAATATGCATTGATGGAGCGGTGGAACGACTGCACGCACACTTTCGTGTTCGGATTTGGAGAGATGAGCCTCACACCCATGGATTATGCGGTGATTACTGGCCTGCGCTTCACTGGTCCGGCCTCCCCACTGGATGCTCGGTATCAGACGGCCACTCTCGGGGCGTAGTTAGTCCGTTCCTTGCTCGGTGTTACCACACAGACCCGGTACACTGTACAGGGGTGCATGTCTTACGAGACAGTCTTTCGGTTCTGGGCCGAGAGGATCAGGACCCGGTTGGAGGCTTGGAGGGAGTTGCCGGAGGATGTCCGACCTGCTGCTCCCGCGTACACTCGGGAGGAGAGGGACCAGGCTGCTCGGTCCTTCTTGTTCTATATCATTTCCTCCCAGCTACTATGCACCTCCCAGAATAAGGGAGACCCTGCGGTGCTGGCATGTCTTCGGGATCTGAGCCAGGTCGGGTCCTTCGACTGGGCCACACTTGGTTTGGCTCATCTCTATCACGGTCTGGACGTCTGGACCCGTGGTAGCGGTGAGTCGAACTGGCTGTTCATCCGGCCTTTGGAGGTAACACACTTTCACTCTTAACTTTTTTCTTTTCTTCTTTCATCCGCCATTCTCAACTGTTCAACTAACTGATGTTATTTTCTGTCTCTGTTACAGGTGTGGTCCTACGAGTACTGCATCTATCCGGGCGGTCCGAGCGGTGACTCTCCCGTTGAGTCCAGGAGGATTCCCCGCTATCTGGCCCACTGTCATCACACTTACACCAGTGGCGAGGATCCCGAGTACTGGCGGAGTTTCCTTAATGACCGGGAGCTATCTGATGTGAGTACAGAAAGAACCTCTGAATCTTTAGCTTGTCTTTTTTTTATTTTGACGCACAACTAATGCTGATTTCTTATCATATTTTTTGTAGCTATCCTTGGAGCCATGGGACTGCGAGGCCTGGAGGACCTATCCGGGCCGGGAGGTAGCTGAGTTGCATACCCGATCGAGACTACTGATGAGGGGATACTGGGCCGACCGGTACTTCCTACGAGAGAGAGTCTTCGACACTCCGATCGGTCCAGCACAGCGGAGGGTGCCTCATGCCCCTCCTCAGCATATGTGTCTGCTGGAGGGCTTGACTCGGGAGGACCTGGAGGTAGAGTATAGAGGCTTCTCGGCGAACGATTTCTTGTCCGCCGGTGACTTTCCTTCTTACTTTGCCTCTCGGATGTAGGCTCGACTTCCCGAGATTCTTGAGTACATCCAGGTAACTCATCTGACCTTCAATCTTGTTTACTGTTATTACTCTCTTTTTTGTTTCAAATCACTGATGCTATTAGTTTCTTCGTAATTAAATGCAGGAGCAGAAGACGCACAAGACTGCGGCTCACTACCGGGCTGAGGCAGCGGCTGAGGCTGGTGGCGCGGTGGCTCCGGTCGGACCAGCCGGTGTAGTACTGGGCGATGTCCCGTTCCCGCCGGGCATGGAGGTGGTGTTGGATCCTGGCCTTGGCTTGGGATCTGGCATCGTTATTCCTGCTGATCTTCGGCAGGCTCCTCCTCCGGTACAGCTGGACCCTGAGCACACTACACATGTAAGTTATAAACCGAATTTACAAAGTTAAGAGCATTGTACCTGAGTAATCTTTTAATGAATATTCCTTGTTTGCAGGTGCCGGCCCAGAGGTACCAGGAGATCTGCCAGCGATTCGGGTTTGCCCGATCCTACATCGGCCGGCTTTACTCCGAGCGGCATGAGCTGGTATGAATTTTACACACCTTTACCTTTTTGCCTCCCGTTTTTCGTAAGCCATTTTACACATCTTTGCTTTTATAGGAGTTGGAGAACGGGAGGCTGCGGAGGCATCAGTCCCGTCAGTCCAGTGCCGTGAGCCGGCTTCAGGTAGAGGTGGAGCGGCTTCGGACGAGACTAGAGGTTGAGGGCATCCCGCTCGACTCTTCTGATGAGGATGAGGATGGCTCTTCTTCCGACAGCGTGCCACCATCACCACCCCCTCCGGCTGTTGCTGGTCCTAGCCGTAGGCGGCGGTAGTCTTGCTGCATGTCTCCTCCATTTTTGACACTTTTGAACATTTATTAGTTTTTTTTATTATTATTTTTTGGATGGTTGTATAGTTATATCAACACTTTATGATATTATTTATATTTTTACAACACTTGGCCTTTATCACTTTGTCATATGTGTTTGTGTTTTATAACTGTGAAGTCTTATTCCTGCAAAAACAAAACACGAATACAACACAAAACACAAAATAGCGATGTCCCATTTGTTCATAAAAATGGTTCACCTTATTAGCAGTCAGTGAATCGATTTATTGTAAATGAATGAATGAAATGAAATGAATAAAGAATAAAATAATGAACTTAACATGGAATATGACCAAAAATCAATTTCCAAACAGAAAGCGTACCGTAGTACTTACCTAATAGGGCGGTCCACTCAGTGAATGCGGACGTAATGGCTCAACCATCCTTTCTCGATTAATGCGATCATAAAGACTCAACTTCCTTATTGTACAGGCCGTCCTTCTTATTGATCAATGCAGGTTTAAATGCTCACCGACCCAAGTAGACTATACATGATTGTCCTTCCAACTACTTCTGACGTTGGTTATTATTTCAGATGACGACGTTATTTCGTTCATCGGTCCCTTCACTCTTCTATAAATGGAAATTTCTCTTCGCACCTCCTTCCCATCGAGTGTCCAAAGCATATCAGTTTCTTAAGTGACCTTCTTCCATGGCCTTCAGAAGCCAAGTCTCATCTTTCATCCAATCCATTCCTGACGATCTATGGCAGGTTCCTCCTATGAATCAACTTGTTTGGCTGAAATATTTCAAAGACTTGAAACCTGACTATGGTTTCCTATCTTGGCTCGTTACTCATTTTAATCCTGATACCATGGTTTTCCGGTTTGAAGACTCTGAAGTAACTCCGACCTACGAGGAAATGTGTGCCGTGATGGATCATCATCCTGAACAAGACGAAACTCCAGCCTTGCCCCCAGGTCCTAGGTATGATCTAACTGAGATCGTGGCCTTGTGCCCGGTTTACCTTCCTGATGGCATAAACGTGGATCAAGGTCTTCCTTTGGAACCTTTCTTGAATAGGGTTTTGTCCACTGATCTAGATCTACCTTGGATCCGAGCTTGCTGCTTTTTGCTGTTGAATGTATATGCCATGAAGAATCGTCAACCCGGAATTGGAGATTTCCGACTTTTGACCGTTGTTCGTGACATGCAATTGTACCATCGTACCGTCTTCATGATGATCATGGGAGAAACAATGTGTTGGGTCAGGGATATTGCCCTTCACATTACTGACTTCAATGTTCATCATCGCGGTTGTCCATTGCTATTGCAAGCCTGGGCTCTGGACAAATTAAGCCTGATTCCTCCGGTTCCAGCTCGCTTGATTCCAACTTATGGACCTGCCATTTTTCAATCTCGGTCTCGGAGACGCTGCGATTTTGGTGGTAACCCTACTATTCGGTGGACCTGTCCTTGGTGGAGAATTAGACTAGTCATGATCGGAAGCATGAATCTCAATTATGTGTTGTATGCCAATCTAGACCGTTCCATGGCCTATTTCCCAGATAGGATCAGTCGTCAGTATGGGATGATACAACGTGTTCCCCGGGTCCACAACTTTGAAAGTGGTCTCATATCACCATATCTGTTGACTAATTTGGCCGATCGTTGGTAAAGTCGAAACACCGTGTATTTAGATGAAGGAACGATGCAAGACACTGTGACACCTGCATATGCCAACTGGTTCTTTACCCCACAATGATGCCACGTTCTGTGAAGGTTGACCTTTGCTGATAGGCCTCATCAGAATAAATTGTCATTTGTTGCTTTTCTTTTGTACTCAAGCCATGAGATTTTATCTAAATGTATCTGCTTTCCTTTTAATCAACGATCTTGATGATTCTGTCTTTATTAATTCCTGCACATATGAACAACGAAAGACAACAAAACTTTTCTTTCGAAATTATTTGTTAGTTATTTGGGCCTCCTGCCCTTGGGTCAATAAATGAAAACTCATAAAGTAAAAATTATTCTGTAAAAACAAAAGCTTATGCTTGGAAACAACAAAGAATGGAGTGACTGTTTTATTACCAGCACAAATCAAATAAAAATAACAAATGTAACTCCTTTTATGTATGCATGAACTTATGCAAGTGTCAAGGTTTATTCATGGTTTTATTGATCCTTCCAGGGAAATCACTGAGAAAATGGTGTTCGTTCCTCTGATCAACGTCTTAAAAGAATTCCTTGTTTAGGCAGGGGCCAGCAGCCAAGACATTTCACACCGAATGAGTCGATCTTTGTTTAAATAAGCAGAGAGGAAGGTTTTGCATTCTTCGACCACAACCCCAAAACAAGAAACCAAATTTTGAAATTCAAATCTTTTATTAATCTTACTTCTTTTCGACATTATACAGAAGTAAAGAAAGTTTATTCTAGTACAATGGTCATTCGCTCTAACTACTTGATTTCCTATTCTCCTTTGAGTCAAGTTGATGGCATTGAGCAACCAATCACTAATCTGTCACGAACGCATGGCATGAATTCTGCATTTAAGCTAAGCACCACGCGTTAATCCCAAGATTTTATTTTATTATCATTATTTTGCATTTTCATTTTTTTTACGTTCTCTAACTTTTGCCTAGGCCGCCCTTGCGGGTTTTCAACCTAGCGAGTCATTTCTTGCCTAAGCCGCCCTTTCGAGTTTTCAACTTAGCTCTTTTTTATTTTTTTTTTATTTTTATTTTTTTTGAAATCATCATTTCAGACATAGAACCTTTTCATTTGATCCTAGTTGACAATCCGATTGACAGGCTCTCCTTCCATAGTGACTAATTCGACGGCGCCTTTAGGTAGCAGCTTCTGAATTCTGAACGGCCCATGCCAGTTGGGTTTCAATTTCCCACCAGGATGATGTTGGGCTTCATGATCCAATAACCTGATCAACACCAAATCTCCATTCTTTAAAGCCCTTGGATGTACCCGCTTATTGTAGAAACGAGCAATCCTCCTTTTTCTCATCTGATCCTGGAATCGAGCATTTAGTCTCCTTCCGTCTAAGAGTGCAAGATCTTCATACCTCTTCTTGACCCATTCTTCTTCGGTCAGACCAGCTTCTACTATCACCTTGAGAGACTTCTTTTCGAGCTCTACCGGTAACACTGCCTCCATCCCGTATACCAATTCAAAGGGGGAAGCTCCATTTACTGATTTGAATGTAGTGCGATGCCCCCAGAGCGCGAAAGGAAGTTTCTCAGCCCAGCTTCTATACCTTTCGCACATCTTTGACAGGATTCTTTTGATCTCCTTATTCGCAGCTTGTGAATACTCAAATTTTGAGGCTCAAAAAGCCTATTTTCCCGGACTGCAAACAGCCCGGCCGGACCAAAGGCCATTTTGGAAGTTCACCGAAAGTATGCCAATATGGTACTTGAAATGTCCGAAAAATTATGGGGATCGCGGAACTAGTCCCGGAATATTTTTTGGAGGTCTGAAACTCCCGGAAAAACCTCCGGAAAAAAAAAGAGAGAGGAAAGAAGGGGGTGCACACGGGCACACCCGCCCTCAAGGGGTGGGCCTGACCGCCCAGCCAGGGCGGGCACGCCCGCCCAGCTGAGGCGGGCAGGACCGCCCTCGGGTCTCCGTTTCCTATAAAATGGGGCCTCGGGCCTCCGTTTTTAGAGACTCAGTCTGTGTTGACGGTCGCTCCTTCTCCCCTACGCTCTTTGCGATTCTTTACTGCTTTCTTGCATTTTATTTTTTTTTAGCTTTATTGCTTTCTTGTTGTGATACTTGGTCACTAAAATTAAACTAATTAAAATTCCCTTAACGAGGAGCTTAACCTGGAGTTAAGAAGCGGTCGACGATTAAATCAGGTACGTAAGTTAAAATTTGCCTATTTAATTTTAGCTCTTCATGCATGCTTCTCTTCTACTCCTAATAATTCTACAATGGCATAAGTGCATTCATATCATCATTAGGCAAATAAACTGCCTCAATAAATAAATTTAGGCTAATGCCCGGTTAATCAATAATCGTGGTATTTAAGCTTAAATCCGACAATATTGGCTTAAAATACCTAGCTAATTAATAGTTGTGGTATGATTGCCTTTATTTCGAACAGTTTTCGGCTTAAGTCCAATTAATCAATAATTGCGACTAAGTAGCCTAAATTAATCACGTTCTTTTGGCATTAAATTGCCTACATTGCAGTTTGATTAATTACTTTTGGTAAACAAATTGCCAATAAGTAAGACCAGTCATTTTTTTTTTTTTAGCAATATAAACACTTAAATCAAAGTTTTGGCAAAATGACTTAAAACTGAATCAATCTTTCGGCTTTAAAGCCTTAAATCATGCAATTTTGGCGATGATCGCCTAAATCACATCAATTTTTGCAACACCTTGCCTAAATCAACACTTTTTGCTAAAAGCTTTCAAATCAACACATTTTGGCTAAAAGCCCTTAAAATCAATTTTTCGGCAATCAAATTGCCTAAATCACAAAAAATGTTTTGGCTAAAAGCCTTAATTCCATTTTTTGGCAAACAAATAAGTCCAATCAACACTTTTTTGGCAAAATGCCTAAAACAATCAATTCTTTGGCACAATGCCTAAACAAAATGCACAAAGCATACACACACTCATGCATAAAGCATCCCCATTCAAAGCCCTTCAAAGAAGGCCTATCGAACTACGTTGACTTTGATCTTCCATTCAAACGGAAGTACGTAGGCACGTTTGGGATTTAACCCCGAGCGGCAAGTCAAATTCACTCAAACACTTTCATTTGGTCCAATTGCATCCATCGCTTTGCAAAGCATTCATTCATGGTTAGTTCATCAGCATGACATAGTCTCGGGATCCACCTCGGGTTCGTAGACCATGCCTTAAACATTGGGTTAATTAATCTAGTAATTAGGTTAATTAAAATGGGAGTCACTTAGGGTTTTTTCCTAGTTTACCCTAAAATAATTAAACAAGGTGGCGACTCACACATCACGTGCATTTCTTCCTTAGTCATATGCATTCATCATATGCCTTTGATATTTGGGGAGGGGTTCACAGTTTGGCGACTTCACTGGGGATTCATGTAATCATTTTTTGCATGAAGTGGACTACAATTGCTACATAGACTAACCTGCCCGCTTTTAGGGCACTATTTTAATATGCTTTGTTTTGCAGGGTACCCTAGCACAAATCAAGTGTTCTTTCTTTAAGAATACTTTATGAGGAGATTTGAACCTAATTGACAAATTGGATTAAGACATTTAAATTTGTTGATTTATTTGCACGATTGAGAATCCTTTTCTCCATTGCATAAAAAAATGAATTTCAAATGAATTTCTTCTCTTTCTGTTCAAACTTCTGAGTCTGGATAGCAAGTAGCGCTGATCGGCAGGTCTCTTTGATTATGCCGACGGACAGCCAAAGCGTCCTCCCTGTTACTGCAAACCGCCTCTAATCCTTTTGGGGGTGGCCCATGGGTGTGTGTACCGTTGGACCCACGTGAAACTCTTTGTTTCACATGTGGTTAGGTATATCCATACTCAAGGTTCAAGGGTCCCTTATAAGCCGATTCTCTATTTTGAGTCATAGCCTATAGAACCTATCCTTTAGGACTGTATGCACCCAATGATTGAACCATACCATTAAATAGATTATTGACGTGTTGTTATGCGCATTCACGACATATCATAAACATGGGGTAAACACAAAGAGAGCATGAAACACTCTTTTACTTCTCAGTCATGCACAGTTGGACAAGAGAGTCAATTCACCTCACATCAGCTACCTGATACACCGACCACTGTACCTAATCTAGCTACCCTTATCCTTACAGGTGCCTACAATCCGAGTGCCCACATCTGTGCCAGCCACACCTACAGTACTATCACCAGCTTCACCAGCTTCACCAGCTACACCAGCTTCACCTGCAACTTCAACAACCCCACCTGCATCGATGGCATCACTTACCGACATCCAAAACCTTATTGAACAACTGGAGGCCAGACTGGAGGCCAAAATGGAGGCTAGAATGAATGAGGCATTGGCTGCCCAAAGGACTGCCCTGATAGCTGAATTAAGTAATGGTAATAGAAATGGGGTTTCCGCTGGGGGAAGTGGACCTGCTACCTCCAATCAGGGTTCTGCTGCTGAACCAACAAACCCTACCCCTAACCTGGACGATATGCCCTCCAGAACTGCTTCTGAGCTGGAAGCTCAGAAAATGAGGAAAAAACTGGAAACCACCAAACGGAAAAACAATGAACCCTTTCCCTCGTTCCTTACGAGGAAAAGGACCAAGGTCGCCCAAATGATCAACCGGCCTTCTAATCAAGAACAGGTAGACATAATCATAAAGAACCTGCAGCCTGTCTACCAACAACAGTTACAAACCTAATACTTACCAACCTGTCAGTCGCTCATTGCCGCTGCTACAAAGGTAGAGGATTTAATTCAAATGGGGCAACTGAAAGAAGACTCGGGTTCCTCAAAATACGAGAAGCCTAGCCAAGCTGGCAAAGTCCATGAAGTGGCAAGCATCACCCCCACGAATCCTTTACGTGTGGGCAATATGAGAAATGGCAATCGGTCAAGAAGGACATATACTGATCTCGGGATACCAATCCTTTTGGTTTTCCGAGAGGCTGTCAAGGCCAACTACATCAAGCCCTTGGAAGCAAGGCCACCACCAAATCCATTACCAAGGAATTACAGGGCTGATGAATACTGTGAGTATCATCAGGGACATGGGCACAAGACTGAAGCGTGTTGGATGCTCAAGAACTGCATCCAGGACCTGGTGGACAACGGTTCAATTATTCCCAGAAGCAAGCCAAACATTAGTACTAACCCCTTACCAAATCACGGGGTAAATGCTATTATGGCTGATCAGGAACTGATCGATCCTTTCGAACTGTTCCTAGAAATGAATAACATCTGTGTCTTGGATTTGAATGACTTAACCGAAGAACTTGATGCTATAACAAGGAGCGGGAGACAATATGAACCTTTAGTTTTGGACAAAATTCAAAATAAACCCTACCAAAGGGCAGAGGAGCCAAAGGAGGACCCGGTGCTGTCACAATTAAAAAAGACACAAGCTAGGGTGTCAATCTGGGAACTTTTGGCATCATCCTTTCCTCATCGCCAAGCTCTTTGCAAGGCTTTGAGTCAACTTCAGACACCTGTGGAAGTTAGCCCTGAAGTGCTAGTATCCACCCTCACCCAATCATCTAAAACACGAAGCATCGGTTTCTCTGATGAGGATTTGCCCAAGGAGGGAGGCAGTCATAACAATGCTCTTTATGTCACTGTTCAGACTCGAGACAAAACTGTGCCCATGGTTCTCATTGATAATGGGTCGGCGCTGAACGTCTGCCCACTGAGAGTAGCCAGCTGTCTAGGGTTGGAAGAAACTGACTTCACTCCCTCAGACCAGATAGTGAAGGCCTATGACAGCACCCGGAGGGAAGTGTTGGGGGTTGCTACGCTAAAGTTAACAGTTGGGCCAGCTGTGATGGAAGTCCCCTTCCAGGTAATTGATGTACCGACTAGCTTCAACCTGCTTCTGGGTCGACCATGGATACACCACACTAAGGCAGTACCCTCGTCCTTACACCAAAAGGTCAAGTTTCCCTATGAGGACAAAGTCATCACCATTCAGGGGGATGACTATAGCCAGCTCAAAAAGCCAAAGGGCCAGCCTCTCTTTGAGGTCAACCCTGAAACTGCCAACCTACCCCTCTCGGGATTTCAGTAAGACACTGTACAGTTCATAGAAGGAAAGACTGCAAACTCTCGAATCCTCTTTGATTTCGGGACGGTGCAAATAAACTGCATAGTGCCCTTGATGCTTAAGATGTCCTATCTGCCAGGAATGGTTATGGCCAGATCCGGGAAAACATACCCCAAACTGCAAGCCTGGGAGTGTCCAATGAATGAGGGAACCTTCGGACTGGGCTATGAGCCCACTAATGAAGACCGTGCCAAGAGAACCAGAGGGGGAAGGAAAGAGAGTGTATAGATACGGCCTTACTTTTCGACTTTAAACAGTTATTTCCGTAAATTGGGAGAAGCAGTTCCTTACTGTGGCTTCCGAGAACCCTTTTGCTGCCCAACCGCTAAGAAGATGCTGCCTGGGTTGGAGATATTCTCAGATGTCTGGGGCAACAGGCCCGAAACAGTAACTGAACTGGAAGCAGAAGACTTCATGCAACCTAGTCTCTTTGACGAAGTTGCGGTTATCACAGGAAATGATGGGAACCGAGACCTGCTAGATCTGATCAAGCCAAATGAAGGACCTCTCACCAACTGGTACACCGAGGAGGAGCGCGCTGCTGATAAACCCCCTCCCGAGTCAAACCTAGTACCAGAGTCTGTAATAAAGTCTTGTACTGAGTCCGAGTCTGACCCCGAGTCTGAAACCGAGTCAGAGTCTAGTTCCAGTTCTGAGTCATCTGCGTCGGATCTAGAAGATCCAGATCTCAAATTTGATGTATTTTTTGAAGACGATTCCGTCATAATTAATAAAGGCTTGCAAATTCTTGATTACCCTACGTGTCTATCTTTCCAAGCATTTCCAGGCAAAAATAATCAAATAAATGAAATAAAAAATGAAAAGGAAAAAATAATAATTGGCAAAGAAGAAAATGAACATACATACATTGCATCTGATTGTATGAACAGGGAACAGGTCAGTGAATGTTTGAAGAAATTTGCTGATTGTTTCATGTGGAAAGCAAGTGACATCACCGGAATTGACCCAGCAATAGTGGTGCACAAGATTCCAGTATATCCAGAGGCTAAGCCAGTGAAACAGAAGCTAAGAAGGCTGAAAACAGAATGGTCCTTGAAAATCAAGGAGGAAGTTGCCAAGCAACTGGAGAACAAGTTCATAGAACCTATTGCCTACCCGACATGGTTAGCAAACATTGTGCCGGTGCCGAAGCAGGATGGAAAAGTGCGAATGTGTGTGGACTACCGGGATTTGAATAAAGCATATCCGAAGGACGATTTCCCTCTGCCGCACATTGACTTGTTAGTGGACCGAATGGCTGGACACGAGATGGTCTCCTTGACTGATCTTGCTGTCGGTTATAATCAAATAATGATGCATGAGCCAGACAAAGAGAAAATGGCGTTCACCACGGAGTGGGGAACTTACTGCTACAGGGTCATGCCTTTTGGGCTCAAGAATGCCGGAGCAACCTATCAACGAATGGCGACAACCATCTTCCATGACATGATTCACAAAGAAGTAGAAGTATATGTGGACGATATGGTTGTCAAATCAAAAATAGCTGAAGAACATACGACAGCGCTTGAGAAGTTCTTCCTTAGACTTCGAAAGTACAATTTAAAGCTCAATCCGGCAAAATGTCTATTTGGAGCTACATCCGAAGTATTTCTGGGGCATATGGTCAGTCGGAAGGGCATAGAGATCGACCCTTTTAAAGCCAAGGCCATTCTGAAAATGCCAGTACCAAGGACGAAAAAAGAAGTTCGGGGTTTCCTAGGAAGGCTACAGTACATCAGCCGGTTCATCAATCAATTGGCCGATACTTGTGGTCCGATTTTCAAACTACTCAGGAAAGGAGTAGCAGTCAAATGGAGTGAGGATTGTCAGAAAGCTTTTGACCAAGTCAAGCAATATCTGCTATCCCCGCTAGTGTTACAACCACCACGGCTAGGAAAGCCCTTGTTATTATACCTATCAGTGACAGAAGAAGCGATGGGTGCGATGCTAGCTCAACAAGCTGAAGATACGCGGGTAGAAAACACCGTGTATTACCTTAGCAAGAGGATGCTGGAATATGAGCTAAAATACAATAAGATAGAGAAGTTGTGCCTGGCTTTAGTTTGGGCCTGTACAAAGCTGCAGCACTACCTCTCGTCTTACACTACATATGTGATTTCTGAATCGGACCCCTTGAAATTCCTTATGGAAAGGCTGGTTCTTGACTGTAAAATGGCTAAGTGGGTGTCGGTGCTCGCAGCCTACGACTTAAAATTTGTACAACGAAAGGCAGTGAAAGGCGGAGCCTTGGCTGATCAATTAGCAGAATTGTCGGTCGAAGACCAAATGCCGAAAGTAGAATTTCCTGATGAAGACTTGTTAAGCTTGGAAAGTGAGGTCTGGGAGATGTACTTCGATGGAGCTTCAAACTACCATGGAAACGGGGTTGGAGTCGTATTCAAAACTCCTTGTGGAGAATACGTCCCAATCGCAGTCAAACTAGATTTCGACTGTACCAACAACGAAGCCGAGTATGAAGCTTGCATCAAGGGGTTAGAAGCGGCCCTGGAAAAAGAAATAAAAATCCTTAGGGTTTTTGGAGATTCCAACCTGATAGTCTCTCAAGCTCTAAGGAAATGGAAAATTAAGGAAGAGCGGTTGGTTCCTTACCTACTGTAAACCCCTCCCCAAAATATCATAAGCATATGAATGCATGTGACTAAGGGAAGAAATGCACGTGAATGTATGAGTCGCCACCTTGTTTAATTGCTTTAGGGTAAACTAGGAAAAACCCTAAATGACTCCAATTTTAATTAACCTAGTTACTAGATTAATTATCCCAATGTCTAAGGCATAATCTGCGAACCTGAGGTGGATCCCGAGACTATGTCATGCTGATGAAACTAACCAAAAATGAATGCTTTGCAAGATGGTTGGACCAATGGACTGTTTAAGTGAGTTTGAATGATTGCGACTTGCCGCTCGGGGTTAAATCCCGAACGTGCCTACGTACTTCCGTTTGAATGGAAGATCAAAGTCAACGTAGTTCGATAGGCCTCTTCTAGAGGGCTTTAGATGGGATGCTTGATGCATGAGTGTGTGTATGCTTTGTGCATTTTTGTTTAGGCATTTTGCCAAAGAATTGATTGTTTCAGGCACTTGGTGCCAAAATGTTGATTTGAGGCTTTTTGCCAAAAGAAAGGATTTGGGCTTATTCTTGCCAAAAGATAAGTTGTGCTTATTTGCTTGCCAAAGATTAATTGGGCTTATTATTGCCAAAAGATTGATTGTTTAGGCGATTGTCGCCAAAATTGAATGATTTAAGGCTTTTTAGCCAAAATGAATTGATTTAGGCAATTGTTGCCAAAGGTTGATTCAAGGCTTTTAGCCAAAAGAAATTGATTTAAGCGATTTGTCGCTATAAAAGAGATTAATTTTCACTTATAAGCAATTTATTTGCTTAAAGTGATTATTTAAAGGCTTTTATCCAAATTATTGATTTAAGCGATTTGTCGCTATAAAAGATTAACTTTTCACTTATAAGCAATTTGTTTGCCTAAAGTGATTAATTAAATTGAAATATAGGCAATTTATTGCCATAAAAAAACGTGTTTAAGTAGGACCTTTTAGTCACAATCATTGATTAACTGGACTTAGGCCAAGAACTGTTCGAAATAAAGGCAATTTCACCATAGTTATTGATTAACTAGGCTTCTTTAGCCAATAATGTCAGATTTACGCTTTAATACCACGATTATTAATTAATCGGGCATTTAAGCTTAATCTTTATTTGATTGAGGCAATTTATTTGCCTAGTGGATGATATGGATGCATTCATGCAATTATAGAGTTAAGAGGAGTAGAAAAGAAGCATGCATGAAGTGCTAAAATTAAATAAGCGTAGTCTAATTTATGTACCTGATTTAATCTCCGACCGCTTCTTAACTCCAGGTTAAGCTCCTCGTTAAGGGAAATATTAATTAAAATGGAATTTTAATGGCCACTTAGTAAAGCAAGAAAAAATGAAAGCAGAATAAAATAAAATAAAATAAAATAAAGAATGCAGAAAGCGATAAAAGAATCGCAAAGAGCGTAAAGGGAGAAGAGAGGTCCGTCAACACAGACTGTGTCTAAAATGGAGCCTCGGGGCCTCTTTTTATAGAAAAAAAAAACGCACCCCGGGCGCGCCTGCCCGCCTGGGCTGGGCGGGCGTGCCCGCCTGGTCTGGGCGGGCGTGCCCGCCCATACTGGGCGGGCGTGCCCGCCCATGCTGGGCGGGCATGTCCGCCCAGGTTGGGCGGGCGTGCCCGCCTTTGCAGGCGGGTGCGCCCGTCCTTGATGGCGGGCATGCCCACCCCCGCGGGCGGACATGCGTGCCTTTTTTTCTTTCCGGAGGCTTTTCCGGGAGTCCCGGACTTCCAAAAAATATTCCGAGACCAGTTTCGTGATTTTTGTAATTTTTCGGACATTTCAAGTACCATATTGGCACACTTCCGGTGAACTTTTTGAATGACCTCTGGTCCGACCGGGCTGTTTGCAGTCCGAAAGAATTGGCTCTTTGAGCCTCAAAATTTAGGTATTCACAGTTGCCCCCCACCGGCAACCATAAAAGATGTTTTATGGGTGCTGGTGGTTGTCTGAAAACTAAATTTTGTAGGCGAATGTTAGACGCGTCAAAAGGACCCGCCTCTTGGCTATTTGCTTATAAATAGCTCAAAAACTCATTATTTCATTTATTCTCCACTCTCCAAATCAAAAGAGCTCTCTCAAATTCTCTCAACTTTCTCATCATGGCTTCCGCAAGCTATAGCAGCGGTGAGGACCTCCTGGAGTCTCTGGGAATATCTGTGGACGATGTCAATCTTGCGGCGGACGCTGACAATCATGCTTCCATGACCGGCGTCTTTGCCCAGGTAAGCTCCCTTCGCTTCTGTACTTTTGGGCCTTAGGCCAAGCGTGAATTTTTTGGGCCTTAGGCCAAATTATGATTTTTCGGGCCTTAGGCCAAATCGTGATTTTTTTTGGGCCTTAGGCCAAATCGTGATTTTTTGGGCCTTAGGCCAAATCGTGATTTTTTTGGGCCTTAGGCCAAATCGTGATTTTTTGGGCCTTAGGCCAAATCGTGATTTCTTGGGCCTTAGGCCAAATCGTGATTTCTTGGGCCTTAGGCCAAATCGTGATTTTTGGGCCTTAGGCCAAATTGTGATTTCTTGGGCCTTAGGCCAAATCGTGATTTTTGGGCCTTAGGCCAAATTGTGATTTTTTTTTTTTTTTTTTTTTTTTTTTTTTTTGGCCTTAGGCCAAATCGTGATTTTTTTTGGGCCTTAGGCCAAATTGTGATTGAATCTTACCACTTTTATTAGTATGATACTGGGGGAGGATTAGGATATCTTTTAGTTAGGAACCAAAGGATAACCTTAAACTGTTTTACCTTCTAGGATGCATACATTAGGCTGGACGTGGGCGAGTCCTCTATTGCTGAGATCCCATTTGACATACTTGATCCTAATAACCCGGTCGGAGCCATCATTGGCCCCTCTCACCTGGGCTTCTTAAGAAATCTCGAGCTGGGTAAGCAGAATTACAAGAGTTTACTGGGCGCGTTGGCTGAGAGATGGTGGGACACCACCAACACTTTCCACTTCTCTTGGGGCGAGATGACGATGACCCCAACTGACTTTTCATTGATTTCTGGGATTCCTTTTGGTACTCGGCCGATCGAGCTGTATGACGATTGGAGGACTGCGGTAACCGCCGACCGAATGACGGAGTTGATAGGGATTGACCTTCCCCGGATTGTTAGACCCAGCCATTCCTCCCCCGATCTGAGTGTTTTGAGGCACTGGTTATCCTCCCAAGCCCCTAGCATTTATGCCCGACATAGACAGGGAGAGCTAACGGCTACTCAGGTAGCTAGATTCACTCTGCTGCTGCTGTTTGCTTCGTCTTTCTGGTCTAACAGAAAAGAGAAGTTTAATCCCTCTATACTGAGGAGTTTGGAGGACTTGGCCCACCTCACTGAGTATGACTGGGCCGGTGCTATTCTGAGCCGCATGTACGATGATATGTGTGATCTGAGTCGAGGCCACTGTAGGCTCAGTGGGACCTACTATTTCTGGGAGGTAATGTAAAGAACATATCCTCATTATGTGCCCCCCTTTATTTTTATTATTAATCCTTTCCTTCCTTGTGCAGACTTGGGCCTTTGAGTATTTTCCCTATATCCGCCCTGAGCTGGCCCGCACTGATCTTGGGCTAGGGTTGGTACCTTTAGCTTGGAGATGGTACCGAGCTAACCAACAGTCTATTCTACACCGGAAGTCTTTGGGAGATCTGCGGAGCTTCTTCGATACTTGTACCATAGGGCAGGCGAGTGCATTCCTAATTTCTCTTGGTTATGTGAAAAAATAAAAAAGATTTATTAACACATTTGCTTCTCTTACATAGGTTGAAGTAGGGGCGATGGGCATCCGACTCCAACATTGGATTGAGGCGGATCCCCATTTCAGGCGATCAGAGGCTCTGTCTCGGCGGCAGTTTGTCTTATCACATCCTGTTCTGAGACGTTACTACCAGGTTAGGGGCTGCTGCTCCGTTCCTCTTCCTCCCCCTGAGGACATGCGAGCGGGCAAACAGATGGTTCTTACAGATGTCCATACTGAGGGTATCCCGTACATGGAATTGATCCGGGGTGGAGATTATGACGAATTCTGCCAGGTGTTTCTGATGCGGCCCATCGGCTCCAGGTTCGACAGTCTCCCGAGGTTGACTCCTTCCCAACCGCTTGGCACCCGTTCCTCTCGGGCTTCCGGTTCTTTGGCCAGGACTCCAAGGAGGAGGCCTGTGACCCAGCCTTCTTCTTCTACTCCGGTGGAGGGTCCGTCTCGAGCTGGCCCTAGTCATTCGGTTGGTGCCTTCAGGATTCCCCAGGCTATTTCAGAGGCTACCAGGCCTGTCCATCCGGGCTTGGCCAATTTGCACCTTCCATACAGCATTTCCTATTACACTCCTGAGGGTACTTCGTCTCTTAGGGAGGTATCCCTGGACCGTGTGAATCACCTGGCTCTTCCTCCTGATGACATTAATGAGGTAATGACTGGTAAATCCCTCATAAAAAAAGGATTCATAAGAGATTTGTATATTGACTTTGTATTTTTGTGTGATTTCCAGGTTCCTGACGGCTTGATCCGTCAGATGATGGAGCTAATCCTTGGAATGCAGGAGGAACTAACTTCAGCTTGGACACTGCAGGCTTTTGACGACCAGAGGAGGAGGAGGTCTCGCCGCTGATAGCTGCTAGACTTCTTTGCTTTCCTTTACTTTCTTTCCCTCTTTTTTTTTTACTATATTGAATCTTGGCCTGTATTTCTGTACTCAACTTATTTGTACCTGTATTTGATTAATACGGACAGTATGCATGCATTAGATTTGAGCAGAAAAGGATTAAAAAGTACACACTTTGTTTCTCTTTTTTTTTTGTTTTTTTTTTTCGAAAGAGAAAAGGAAAGAAAAAAAAGTTATTTTCTACTTTTATTTCTATTTTTCTTTTTTTCTTTTTCTTCTTCTTTTTTTTTTTGTTTTTTTTTTTCATGCCTGCCTGGGCGGGCATGTGCGCCCACGCTGGGCGGGCGTGCCCGCCCTAGCTGGGCGGGCATGTCCGCCCACGCTGGGCGGGCGTGCCCGCCCTGCCTGGGCGGGCATGTGCGCCCGCGTGCCCGCCCTGCCTGGGCGGGCATGTGCGCCCACGCTGGGCGGGCGTGCCCGCCCTAGCTGGGCGGGCATGTCCGCCCACGCTGGGCGGGCATGTCCGCCCACGCTGGGCGGGCATGCCCACCCTAACCGGGCGGGCGTGCCCGCCTTTCAGGTGGGCATACCCGCCTTAGAGGGCGCGGGCAGCCGCCCTTAGGCGCGACTTTCTCAATAAAAAGGCTGCTTTCAGCCCCTTTTTTTTTCATTCTGACTCTCGCACACTGTGCTTAAACAACTATTTAGGTCAGTTCTCTCTCTTCCCTCCCTTTTTTTTTTTACTTATTATTATTTATTTTATTTATTATTATATTTATTATTATTTTTTTAATAAAAACAGGAAAGATAAATAAATAAGAAACATGAATCCCTTTTACAATCATAGCATGCATAGCTGGACCAGGAGTCTCTCCAAAGTTGAAAAGATCAATTTGGGGAGGTACGGAATTTCTCCTGTTATCACTCTTAGGGGCGTAGTAGTTGACTGGGACTTTGTGCGAGCCTGTATTAGATTTTGGGATCCTGAGGCTCACGTTTTTCGGTTTGGGGCTATGATGGAGGAAATGTGCCCTCTTTTTGAGGAATTTTGTGCGATTATAGGGTGTGATCCCAATGCTCCCTTGGTTAGGCACGAGGTGAAAGTTGGGTATGTTAAGTCATTTGAGAACTTGTTTTGGTTTAGCCGGCCACAGGCTAGGGCTATGATTGTGGATGATCAGAAGGCGATTCTGCTGCCTCTGATTGATGAATTTTCAAAGACTTGCTTGGACGACCCTGACCGGATGAGGCTGAGGATGCGGGCCCTGGTTTTCTGCTTATTGGCTGGTTTCTTATTCAACCGGGACCCGGGTTTTGGAGACTTGCGGCTTTGCCCTATGGTTTGGCAAATGGAGGATATGGGTTGCATTGGCGGTATTGTGCTGGCTGAGACCATTAGAAGTCTTGACAGAGCCGCTTTAGGGTTCGACGATTGGACCGTTTCTCCCATTATTTTGCAGGTATTTCTCCCTATCATCTTTCCTCATTCTTCTTCTTCCTCTTTTTTCTTATAATGGAAAAGATCCATTATTCAGGTTTGGTTGAGGGATCACCTTCAAGTAGTGGCTGCTCCAACCTCCCTTCCCTACAATTCTTCTCAATATCGCATGCTGGAAAATCTTGCTCTCCCACCCTTCTACTGAAACATGGACTTCATGGCTGGTTGAATTGGGTCCAAATGAGATACTGTGGTTCGTCCCTTGGTACAATATCAACCGCTTTATTCAGGTCAGCTTTCGCCATTCTCGGGTTTATCTCCTAGGCCTCACACACTGTACTTGGTACTGCGCTTCGCGCGTTCTGAGGCAGATGGGGATAGATCAAACTGTCCCTATTATGGATGACATTTCAGCTGATTCTGCGATTACTGCTGGTGTTACCCGAGCTGTTCTTAAAGCTTGGGTTAGAGATCACCGTATGGTTAGACCTTTACCTGATCCTACCAGCGTTCAGACTTCTCCCGAGTACCGGGCCTGGTTCATTACCGCTGTCTGGCCGATTGAAAGACCAAGGAGGACTGCACTGCTGAGTGTTCTCGAAGGTTGGGTTCAGGCTGATGCTGAAGAGGAGGTTGGGACAGGTGAGGAGATTGTGCTGGCTCCTTGGACAGGCAAGGCTGGGCAGAGTTCAGTAGAAGACTCAGAGGATGCCGCTCCGCGGAGGCGACGGGATACCTAGACTCTTATGAACTTTTGTGATTTTTTTTTTGTTTTGCCTTTCGTTTGGGGACTTTGGATTTATCTTTTGATGTATGCTTTACACTTTCTTTAGTTATTTTGGACTCTCTTGCTTGATTCTGGATTATTTGACTTTGTCATTAGGCGTTTGAACTTTCCAAGCATTTGCCAACTTTTATTTATTCAAGCTCTAATTTTTTGCCTAAGCCGCCCTTTCGGGTTTTCAGCTTAGCGAGCTACCCCCTTTTTGCCTAAGCCGCCCTTTTGGGTTTTCAACTTAGCGGGTTTTTTTCACTTCTTTTTTTTTTTTTTTTTTTTTTTTTGGCAAAGAAGAAAATGAATTATGAAATGATTTTTTTTTATTAATGTTTAGACCGCGCCCAATGAGGGCTGCCTACATATCTCCGATATATGATTTTTTTCAAAGAGAATCAGGTCTAATGTAGTTCGTTTTACATTATGCAAATGATTACAATTTACACGAAATACCTTTTTAACTGATCTAAATTACATGGATTAGTGAATTCCAAGCCATCCAAATCAGTCAAAATAACGGCTCCGCCTGACAAGATCTTCTTCAACACATAGGGTCCAGCCCAATGAGGACGGAACTTCCCCCGTGGATCTATGACCGGTTGTCTAATTTCCTTCAGAACCAAACAACCTTCTTCCAGTTTCCGGTCTTTGACCTTCTTGTTAAAATGTCTTGCCATTCTTCTTTGATAGACTTGAGTTTGGTGGATCGCTCGCAATCGGTTTTCATCCATACCCAAGAGCTGTAAATGATAATTCTCAGCCCAATTTGCTTCACTGATCTGGCTTTCCCGGATAACCCTCGCCGACTGAACTTCCAGCTCAATAGGCAATACTGCTTCCATGCCATACACTAGGGCGTACGGGGTTGCCCCAGTAGGCGTTCTGATTGAAGTCCTGTATCCCCATAAAGCATTTAGTAGTTGTTCATGCCATGCCCTATGCTTCTGAATCGTCTTTTGCAAAATGACTTTTATAGCCTTGTTCGCGGCTTCGACGGCCCCATTTGTTTGTGGGCGATAGGGTGAGGACTTATGGTGCTGAATCTTCTTATGCTTTAAGAGGTCAGCAAATTCTCCTTGAAAATGAGACCCGTTATCAGTAATGATCTCGAATGGTGCTCCATACCGACAAAGGATGCTGGTACGTACAAACTGTGCTGCCTTCTTGGCGTTTAACATCGAAAAGGAAGCTGCCTCAATCCATTTAGTGAAGTAATCTACAGCGACCAGGATAAACTGGTGGCCATTAGAGGCTTTCGGGTGGATCTTTCCAATTACATCTATGCCCCAAGTTGCAAAAGGCCACGGTGAAGCAATTGGATTTAAATTGACTGGAGGCCGTTTTTGCAGCTTAGCGAAAATTTGGCACTCATGGCACTTGCGCGCGTGCCTCACACAATCCGCATTCATAGTTGACCAGTAATAACCTAGGTTCATGATTTTCCGAGCCAAGGCTATCCCGTGCATGTGTGACCCAGATTCCCCATTATGCACGGAATCCATAATGGTTTGGGCTTCTTCTTCACCAACGCACCTTAGGTGCATGCCATTCCAACTTCTTTTATACAGAACTCCCCCGGTAAGGAAGTATCCCGACGCTAACTGTCTCAATGTCCGTTGATCAGTTTTGGTGGATCCCTCCGGGTAGGCTTCGTTTCGAAGGTAATTCTGTATATCCCAAAACCAAGGCTTGTCATCCACCAAATGCATGACGTGTGCTGGCTGCTTCTGAAGCCTAACTGTCAGGGGCCGAATAACTTGGCCTTTCCCCACATTAACCATGGAGGCCAAAGTGGCTAGGGCATCAGCGAATTGATTTTTGGCTCGCGGCAGGTAGTGGAAAGATAATTCCTCAAACTGTTGAGCCAATTCGTCTAAGCGTTGTAGGTAAGGAACCAAACGCTCTTCCTTGATTTTCCACTTCCTTAGAGCCTGGGAGACTATCAGGTTGGAATCTCCGAAAACCCTGAGGACTTTTATCTCTTTTTCCAAGGCTGCTTCTAACCCCTTGATGCAGGCTTCGTATTCGGCCTCATTATTGGTACAGTCGAAGTCTAGTTTAACTGCAATTGGGATGTATTCTCCACAAGGAGTTTTGAATACAACTCCAATCCCATTTCCATGGTAGTTCGAAGCTCCATCGAAGTACATCTCCCAGACCTGACTTTCCAAGTTTAACAGGTCTTCGTCGGGGAACTCTACCTCCGACATTTGGTCTTCGACCGGTAATTCTGCTAATTGGTCAGCCAAGGCCCCGCCTTTTACTGCCTTACGTTGTACAAACTTTAAATCATAAGCCGCAAGCACTGACACCCACTTTGCCATCTTACAGTCAAGAACCGGCCTTTCCATAAGGAATTTCAAGGGGTTAGATTCAGAGATTACGTGTGTAGTGTAAGACGAGAGGTAGTGTTGCAGCTTGGTACAGGCCCAGACTAGAGCCAGACACAACTTCTCTATCTTGTTGTATTTCAACTCATATTCCAGCATCCTCTTGCTAAGGTAATACACGGCATTTTCTATCCTTGTATCCTCTGCTTGTTGAGCTAATATGGCCCCCATTGCTTCTTCTGTTACTGACAGGTACAGTAGCAAAGGCTTTCCTAGCCTTGGTGGTTGTAAGACTGGCGGGGATAACAGGTATTGCTTGACTTGGTCGAAAGCTGCCTGACAATCCTCATCCCATTTGACTGCCACTCCTTTCCTAAGTAGCTTGAAAATTGGGCCACAGGTATCGGCCAACTGATTGATGAAACGGCTGATGTACTGTAGCCTTCCCAAGAAACCTCGGACTTCTTTTTCGGTCTTTGGTGCTGGCATTTCCAGAATAGCTTTGGCCTTCGAAGGGTCAATCTCTATGCCCTTCCGACTAACCATATGCCCCAGAAATACTCCGGACGTGGCTCCAAACAGACATTTTGCCGGGTTGAGCTTCAAATTATACTTTCGAAGTCTAAGGAAGAACTTCTCAAGTGCTGTTGTATGTTCTTCGGTTGTTTTTGACTTAACCACCATATCATCCACATACACTTCCACCTCCTTGTGAATCATGTCGTGAAAGATGGTCGTTGCCATTCTTTGATAGGTTGCCCCGGCATTTTTGAGCCCGAAGGGCATGACCCTATAGCAGTAGGTTCCCCATTCCGTGATGAATGCCGTCTTCTCTTTGTCTGGCAAATGCATCATTATTTGATTGTACCCGACAGCAAGATCGGTCAAAGAGACCATCTCGTGTCCAGCCATTCGATCCACCAGTAAGTCAATATGTGGCAGGGGAAAATCATCCTTCGGGCAAGCTTTATTCAAATCCCTGTAATCCACACACATTCGCACCTTTCCATCCTTCTTAGGAACCGGCACTATGTTCGCTAACCATGTCGGGTAGGCAATAGGTTCTATGAACTTGTTCTCCAGCTGCTTGGCAACTTCCTCCTTGATTTTCAAGGACCATTCTGTTTTTAGCCTTCTTAGCTTCTGTTTCACTGGCTTAGCCTCTGGATACACTGGAATCTTGTGCACCACTATTGCTGGGTCAATTCCAGTGATGTCACTTGCTTTCCACATGAAGCAATCAGCAAATTTCTTCAAACATTCACTGACCTGTTCCCTGTTCAGGCAATCAGATGCAATGTATGTATATTCATTTTCTTCCTTGCCAATTACTATCTTTTCCTTTTCATTTTTTATTTCATTTATTTGATTGTTTTTGCTTGGAAATGCTTGGAAAGATAGACACGCAGGGTAATCAAGAATTTGCAAGCCTTTATTAATTATGACGGAATCGTCTTCAAAGAATACATCAAATTTGAAATTTGGATCTTCTAGATCCGACACAGATGACTCGGAACTGGAACTAGACTCCGACTCGGTTTCAGACTCGGGGTCAGACTCGGACTCAGTACAGGACTTTATTACAGACTCTGGTACTAGGCTTGACTCGGGAGGGGGTTTGTCAGCAGTGCGCTCCTCCTCGGTGTACCAGTTGTCAAGAGGTCCTTTGCTCGGCTTGATTAGGCTGCACAAGTCTTGATTCCCATCACTTCCGGTGATAACTGCAACCTCATCAAAGAGATTAGGCTGCATGAAGTCTTCTGTCTCCAGCTCGGTTACTACCTCGGGCTTGTTGCCCCAAACATCCGAGAATATTTCTATTCCAGGCAGCATCTTCTTAACAGTTGGGCAGCAAAAGGGCTCCCGGAAGCCACAGTAAGAAACTGCTTCTCCAGGTTTGCAGAAGTAGCTGTTCAGAGTCAATAGGTAAGGCCGCATATGTATACTTTTCTTCCTTCCTCTTCGGGTTTTCTCAGCACGCTCTTCGTCAGTGGGCTCATAACCCAGTCCGAAGGTTCCCTCATTCACTGGACACTCCCAGGCTTGCAGTTTGGGGTATGTTTTCCCGGATCTGGCCATAACCATTCCTGGCAGATAGGACATCTTAAGCATTAAGGGCACTATGCAGTTTATTTGCACCGTCCCGAAATCAAAGAGAATTCGAGAGTTTGCAATCTTTCCTTCTATGAACTGCACAGTATCATATTGAAATCCCGAGAGGGGTAGGTTGGCGGTCTCAGGGTTGACCTCAAAGAGAGGCTGGCCCTTTGGCTTTTTGAGCTGGCTGTAGTCATCCCCCTGAATGGTCATAACTTTGTCCTCATATGGAAACTTGACCTTTTGGTGCAAGGACGAGGGTATTGCCTTAGTGTGGTGTATCCATGGCCGGCCCAGAAGTAGGTTGAAGCTGGTCGGCACATCAATTACCTGGAAGGGGACTTCCATCACAGCCGGCCCAACTGTTAGCTTCAGCGTGGCAACCCCCAATACTTCCCTCCGGGTGCTGTCATAGGCCTTCACTATCTGGTCTGAGGGAGTGAAGTCAGTTTCCTCCAACCCTAGACAGCTGGCCACTCTCAGTGGGCAGACGTTCAGCGCCGACCCATTATCAATGAGAACCATGGGCACGGTTTTGTCTCGAGTCTGAACAGTGACATAAAGAGCATTGTTATGACTGCCTCCCTCCTTGGGCAAATCGTCATCAGAGAAACCGATGCTTCGTGTTTTAGATGATTGGGTGAGGGTGGATACTAGCACTTCAGGGCTAACTTCCACAGGCGTCTGGAGTTGACTCAAAGCCTTGCAAAGAGCTTGGCGATGAGGAAAGGATGATGCCAAAAGTTCCCAGATTGACACCCTAGCTTGTGTCTTTTTTAATTGTGACAGCACCGGGTCCTCCTTTGGCTCCTCTGCCCTCTGATAGGGTTTATTTTGAATTTTGTCCAAAACTAACGGTTCATATTGTCTCCCGCTCCTAGTTATAGCATCAAGTTCTCCGGTCAGGTCATTCAAATCCAAGACACAGATGTTGTTCATTTCAAGGAACAGTTTGAAAGGATCGATTAGTTCCTGCTCAGTTATAATAGCATTTATCCCATGATTTGGCAAAGGATTAGTGCTAATGTTAGGCTTACTCCTCGGAATGATCGAGCCATTGTCTACTAGGTCTTGGATGCGGTTTTTGAGTGTCCAGCAGGCTTCGGTCTTGTGCCCGTATCCCTGATGATACTCGCAGTATTCATCTGCCTTATAGTTTCTCGGTAGTGGATTGGGAGGTGGCCTTGCTTCTAAAGGCTTGATATAGTTGGCCTTGACAGCCTCTCGGAAAACCAAAAGGATCGGCATTCCAAGGTCAGTGTATGTTCTTCTCGATTGATTACCATTCCTCATATTCCCTACTCGTAAGGGGTTGGTGGGAGTGATGCTCGCCACTTCGTGGACTTTGCTAGCTTGGCTAGGCTTCATGTACTTAGAGGTCCATGAGTCGTCTTTCAGTTGCCCTATTTGGATCAGATCTTCCACCTTTGTAGTAGTGGCGATGAGCGACTGGAATGTTGGTAGGTACTGGGTTTGCAACCGTTGTTGGTAAACAGGCTGCAGGTTTTTTATTATTATATCGACCTGCTCCTGCTCAGA